>NW_024572699.1:0-8136 GCF_018153835.1 Drosophila eugracilis | reverse complement strand
ATTGTAACGGTCCTGCTTCGGGGTGCCTGGGACGGTTCACCGGATACCAGCAGTTCGTTCCAACATTTAGTTTGATGTCAGGCGTGGTTGCTAGAAAAGAAGGTTCCACCCAGAGTAAGGACGCAGCTGGTTCGGTTAAGTTAGATTATATCTTAGTTGTTTATTTCATTTCTAGGGTTACAGAGTTATTTTACAAGGTTTCGGCAAGTCGTCGCCGGGCGGTCTGCGGGGCCAGGAGGGAGAGCTTCCGAGGGAGGGTAGTCGGATGTCCGATGCTCCGTAGGGTGCCGAGGGGGCGGCCGTTTGGGAACAGGGCCTGACCGTCTGGGCGATCCGCTAGCTAAAGAAAGAAGAGACAAAAAATGGAAACGAAAGAATGGGTGACGGCCCGAGGGCCGGTTACGCGAGCGAGTGTGAATGTGATGAGGAAAAGATTATGGAATCGGTATGATAAAAGAATGACTAGAAACCCAGTGGGTCTCGGGTGAGAGATGACACGAGGCCCTTTGGGTCCGACGTGTGAGTGATGCAAAGCCCCGGTAGGGCTGTTGCTAGAGATGATGCGAGGCCCTTGGGGTCCGTCGCGTAAGAACTGCAAAGTCCCTGTGGGACTCTTGCGAGAGATGCCGCGAGGCCCTTGAGGTCCGACGCGTAAGAGATGCAAAGTCCCTGTGGGACTCTTACGAGAGATGACGCGAGGCCGTTGAGGTCCGACGCGTAAGAGATGCAAAATCCCTGTGGGACTCTTGCGAGAGATGACGCGAGGCCCTGAAGGTCCGACGCGTAAGAGATGCAAAAGATCCCTGTGGGACTCTTGCGAGAGATGACGCGAGGCCCTGAAGGTCCGACGCGTAAGAGACGCAAAATCCCTGTGGGACTCCTGCGAGAGATGACGCGAGGCCCTGAAGGTCCGACGCGTAAGAGACGCAAAATCCCTGTGGGACTCCTGCGAGAGATGACGCGAGGCCCTGAAGGTCCGACGCGTAAGAGACGCAAAGCCGGGTAAGGCTGTTGCGACAGTGCCTGGCAGTGATCCCGTGGATCTGCTGCGGCAAGCATCGGCGAATGGCCGATGGCAGTGCTCCCTCGGTATGACCGAGGTCGAATTTATGAGATTTAGCCTGAGGCTAAATCTGACCCAAAAAGTGACTAGTGCTGGTGAGGGTGCCCAACTGCGGGAGAGGGCTGATCTTACCTGGGTGAGATCCACCGCACAAGTGACTCTTCCCAGAAACTGGTCCTCCTTATATACCCGGTGGGTGCCGCCAGTGTGCCCGTTCCCGAAAATCCCTTTCTGTAGTGTGACCGTTCGGCCCGGTGGTGTGACCGATCGTGGTTCACTAAGGCGCGCCCGCGCATTCAAATTCAAATCTTATTTATTTAATAACTCAACAGCGACTATTTCAGTGTCTTTTCTCTCCTTATAACTATGAACAAATTATCCAAAAAAACTTCATTATTTGACTCTCCTTACAACTATAACAAATTATCCTAAGTACTTCATTATTTGACTCTCCTTACAACTATAACAAATTATCCTAAGTACTTCATTGTTTGGCTCCATGGCTATTTTTATATCTTATCCTCTTTTTTATGCGCCCCGGGCGTCATACCACCCCCCGTTTTTATGGGCGGCTGGCGTGTGGGGCCGGATCATGATGCGGCGGCCTCGCCCGAAGATGACCTGGAGGGTGACATCCCCATTGGGCACCAGGACGCTGCGGTGCTGTCCAAACCGCAACCCGGCCCAACGCTCCCGGATGTGGGCCTGGGTGGTTGGGAGCAGGTGGACTCCCGCCTGGATCTGCCATTCGACGCCGCTCATATCGTCCCCACGTCGCTGCCCTCCAGTGGTGTCCTGTCGACGGGCCTCCTCCGGCTGCCTTCGGTTCGCCTGCCGGACAGTGACTCTTCGGCCTCTGCCGAAGAGCACATTCCACGTTCGTGCCCCTTCCGGCACCAGCAGGCTCTGTTGTTTGCCCCTGGGCTTCCTTCTCCATCTGTCTAGAATTTGTTCCACCGTTGCTGGCCGGAGGACGACCCCTGCTGGGACCGTCCACCCCCAGTTATTTATTATTGTTTCTTCTTCGTGGAGCGAAGAAGAGGAGGGATAAGCGGTGGTTTCCCCCCCCGAACCTTCCGAGACGCAACACTGTAGTACGTCTCGGTCCGGGGAGTTGTCTCTTGTCACGTCGGTGTGATCGTCGGGGCCTGCCGCCCTTTCGACTCCTCCTGCCGGCGCCTCGTCGTCGGTCGTGCTTCGGCCCTGGTGTTCTTCTCTTGCCGGACTTCCCCCGGCCACCTTGCGCCGGACCCCTGGCCGTGTGGGTGCCGTCCGGATCCTTATCTCGGGTCCGGCGGCCCGTGCTGGTATTACTTTGGCCCTCTTGGCGGCCCGTTGCAGTTGGGCGCTATGCTCCCGGAACCGCTCTTTTGAGTGTTGGAATTTGTCCATGTTTCCTGAAATGATGAGAGCGGAAGTTTGGTTACTACGGTTATTGGGGTTCGATTCGCCCGGGTTAGTGTTACTGTGGTATTCTTTTAAATCCCCCACGTATGCCCGTTTTTTAATTGTGCCCCCCTGCTTCCTTAACTCTGCTATTACCGGTGACGGAAAACCCCGTACCTCCCATGGCCCGTCGAATTTTGGCGCTAACTTTGCGTTAAACTTATCTATCGCACTAGATAGGAAGTGTGTTCTGCACCACACTAATTGCCCTATTTTGGGCTTCCATACCCTTTTCCGTAGGTCATAGTGTCGTTTCTGATTTTCCGCGGCGTCTTCCATATTCCTGTAAGCTTCCGACCTGGTATTCTTCAGTCGTTCCCATCTTTCGGGAACCGATTCTAATACCAGACCGGAGCCTTTCGTAACTTTGTCGAACAGTGCCCCGGGCAACCGCAGCTCTTTTCCATAGAGTAATTGTGCCGGGCTATGCCCCGTTGACTCCGAAGTGCTGCTGTTATACGCGAGCATCAACTCCGGTAGGTTTTCGTCCCATCTGGTTTGTTCCCCTCCTGTCAATTCCGCTATCATGGTTTTCACTGTCCGGTTCGTGCGCTCGGTCGGGTTTTGCTGCGGTGTGTACGGCGCGGTGAATTGCTGTTTTATTCCCCAGTGTTCCATAGCTGTCTTGGTCTTCCTGCCGGTGAATTGTACTCCGTTGTCAGATATCAGGATCTTAGGGGCTCCAATCCTTGCTATCACCTTTTCCCGGAATACCTTCAGGAACGTGTCCGCCGTTGCTTGCCGTACCGCCGTTAATTCTACCCACTTTGAAAATTTATCTACGATTACTACCAAAATAGTATTCCCGTGTCGTGTCCTTGGTAGTGGGCCCACAAAATCCACACATAAGGTTTCCCATGGAGCCTCGGCGATCTTTGTCAGCATCTGTCCTGCTGGGTGTTGTTGCGACGTCTTGTACTGCTGACAGGTTTCGCATGTCTTCACAAAGGTTACGATGTCCTTCTTCATACCCGGCCAGAAATACTGCTTCGTGACCCTCCTGAGTGTTTTGAATATCCCTAGGTGGCCTGCCGCCTCCTGGCAGTGGTTCTCTCGTAATACCGCCTGTACCTCTTCTCCCGCGACGCACAGCTTCCAGGGGTTGAGGTCTCCCTTCTTGGAGCCCTGTTTGTACAATCTTCCGCCCTCGATCCTATATTCCTCGTCTCCCGGGTTCTCCTGGCATTCCTTGTATTTCTTTTCTAGCCAGCCCGGTCCTGTTCGTGCCATTTTTACCTCGACTGGTGGCGCGCGAGATAATGCGTCTGCTACGGCGTTCAGTTTTCCCTTGCGGTATCTTACTTCGAATTGAAACGGTTGCAAGCCTAATGCCCACCTTGCCACTCTGCCCGAAGGGCTTTCAATCGAATTCAGCCATCTGAGTGCTTGATGGTCGGTTATCACTACGAACCTGTACCCTTCCAAGTACATCTTGTATTTGTGGATACTCCAATATATAGCGAGACATTCTTTTTCGGTGGCACTGTAGTTCCGCTCCGCTTGGTTCAACCTTCTGCTCGCATATGCTATCACTCGTTCCCCTTCTGGGTTCTCCTGCGTCAGCACTGCCCCTATCCCGAAGTCGCTGGCGTCCGTTTGTAACACGAACTGCCTAGTGAAATCGGGACATGCTAACACTGGTGCCCGTGTTAAGCTGGTCTTTATTTGATCAAATGCTGCCTGATGTCGAGGTTGCCAGTCGAACTTTCTCCCTTTCTGTATTAGTTCTTGGAGTGGGTCTGCCTGTTCCGAGAACCCCGGTATGAATTTCCTGTACCATGACGCCATTCCCAAAAAGCTGTGGACTTCCTTGGTTGTGCCTGGCGTGGGTAGTTCCCTTATGGCTGCCACTTTATCCGGGTCTGTCTGTATTCCTTGATCGGTTACGATATGTCCCAGATACCTTAGCTCTTTTTGAAAGAAATGGCATTTTTCCGCGTTGATTTTTAGGTTCGCTTCTTGGAGCCGCCTAAACACCTCCTGTAGCTTCTCCAGGTGCTCCCGCTTATTCCTTCCAATTACCACGATGTCATCCAGATATGCGAATGCAAACGGCTCCATTTCTGGCCCTATGATGGTATCCAGGGCTCTTTGGAACGTTGCCGGTGCCGTGGTGAGACCAAATGGCATCACCTTCCATTGGAACAGCCCTCGTCCTGGTACCGTAAATGCAGTGTACTGCTTACTATCCTCGTCCATTGGTATTTGCCAATACCCTGCCTTCAGGTCGATTGTGCTAATGAACTTGGCCTCCCGGAGTTGGTTTAATATGAAATCCATCCTTGGTACCGGGTATGCGTCTTTCTCCGTTTTCTCGTTTAGTAACCTGTAGTCCACACACATTCTCCATTCGTTGTTTTTCTTTCGTACCAAGACTACCGGCGCGCTGTATGAGCTTCGTGAGGGTTCTATCAGCCCCTGGTCCAATAGTTCGTTTACCTGTTCGTTTATAATGGCTTGCTGTTTTGGGTTGCGCGGGTAATAACGTTGTTTCACTGGTCTTTCGTCCTTCATGTATATTGTGTGTGTTGCGATCGTACTGCATCCCTTCATCCTTTCAAACACCATCATTTGTTCCTCCAGGAATGTCTGGATCTCCTCCTCGGATGGCTCCGTTTTTAGTCCTGCTTCCTCCCGCTGTTTCCGTTTTTGTTCCTCCTGAGGCTCTCTGATGGTTATTTCCTGATGGTCGCATCGTATTATCGTTCCTACTTTTGCCAAGAAGTCCATCCCCAGCAGCATTCCTCCTGTCACTTGGTCCAGGATCAAGAAACTTAGCTTGAATCGCTTGCTCCCGAACTGGACGAGCGTGGCGAAACTCCCCATTACCTTTTGTCTTGCTCCGTTTGCCAGGGTTATTTCCTCCCTTTCCTCGTTCCATCTACCCTGCTTCCTTAGGCTTCGATAACTTCCCTGGTCGATCACGCTTCTTGATGCCCCGGTGTCCACTATTCCCTTCGCCCTTTTCGTTCCGATCCTTACCTCTGCCGTTGCCTGGAATCCATCGTAGTTTATCCCTCCTCTTCCTGCCGGTCCTAGTGCTCGGTCCTGTACTGCCAGAGTCGCCTGCTCCAGCCTCCTGTTGACGTCCGGCCGGGCTCTACAACATTCGGTTGTCCTCCGCTCGTTTCTCCCGCACACCCAGCAGAATAACCTTGGAGGGTTGCCGCACGCCCTTGTGGCGTGTCCTGTTCCTCCACACCTCATGCAGATCTCCGGCCTTAGTCCGTGGCTCCTTGTCTCTGCCGGGTGATCCTGATTTTCCGCCGCCTCGATTTCCTCCACCTCCTCTGCTAGTGTCAGGAACTCTGTCAGTGATGCAAAACCTGATCTTCGTGCATAAAGCTTTATTTTGCTCCGACAGTTCTTGTATATCCTATCCAGTTTCTCTTTTTCTGAGTAACTGGTGAACCTCATCAGCTTCCTCAGCTCCATTGCATATGCCCGAGTGGGTTCCCCTTCTTTCTGCCGGAGTTGTCCGATTTTTAAATCCAGTTGCTCCTGGTACCTTGGGGGTAGGAAGTACTCTAGGAGTTCCCCTCTCAGTTCTTCCCATGTTCTTACCCGACTTGGCGTCGTATTCCACCAGTCTTCTGCGGCGCCTTCCAAGATAAAAGGCATCGTTTGTACCAATTCATCCTTGTCTATGCCATATCCTGTGGCCCATTCTTCCATCTTGCCTAGGAACTCCAGTGGGTTGGATGTGCCCTGGTATCGTATTCCCCAACTTCTTACTCTGTCCAGAGATTCCACCTTCCTCCTGTCTCCCATGCTCTGAGTCTCCTCTTTCGTGGCTGTCCTTTTGCTGTCCGGCTCGACCTGGGCCCCTCCACCCGGTATTTCCATCTTCTTGTATTTGTTTGATACCTCCATTAACCTCGTCCTGATCTCCTCTGTGTGCTCCGTGCTCTTCGTGTATGTTGACAGTCTTTGTCGTAGCTCCCTTGATCCTCCGCTTGGGTCCACGCCGAATTCACTCGCGTATTCTACCAGCTCTGCTTTTGTAGCCTGGTATACCCAGCTCGACATTACTCTCTTAGTGTCCTTTTTCCTGCAACCACTTCAACCTGTTCGGGCGCCATGTAACGGTCCTGCTTCGGGGTGCCTGGGACGGTTCACCGGATACCAGCAGTTCGTTCCAACATTTAGTTTGATGTCAGGCGTGGTTGCTAGAAAAGAAGGTTCCACCCAGAGTAAGGACGCAGCTGGTTCGGTTAAGTTAGATTATATCTTAGTTGTTTATTTCATTTCTAGGGTTACAGAGTTATTTTACAAGGTTTCGGCAAGTCGTCGCCGGGCGGTCTGCGGGGCCAGGTGGGAGAGCTTCCGAGGGAGGGTAGTCGGATGTCCGATGCTCCGTAGGGTGCCGAGGGGGGCGGCCGTTTGGGAACCGGGCCTGACCGTCTGGGCGATCCGCTAGCTAAAGAAAGAAGAGACAAAAAATGGAAACGAAAGAATGGGTGACGGCCCGAGGGCCGGTTACGCGAGCGAGTGTGAATGTGATGATAAGTATGAGAAGAGAATGGCTAGAAACCCAGTGGGTCTCGGGTGAGAGATGACACGAGGCCCTTTGGGTCCGACGTGTGAGTGGTGCAAAGCCCCGGTAGGGCTGTTGCTAGAGATGATGCGAGGCCCTTTGGGGTCCGCCGCGTAAGAACTGCAAAGTCCCTGTGGGACTCTTGCGAGAGATGCCGCGAGGCCCTTGAGGTCCGACGCGTAAGAGATGCAAAGTCCCTGTGGGACTCTTACGAGAGATGACGCGAGGCCGTTGAGGTCCGACGCGTAAGAGATGCAAAATCCCTGTGGGACTCTTGCGAGAGATGACGCGAGGCCCTGAAGGTCCGACGCGTAAGAGATGCAAAGTCCCTGTGGGACTCTTACGAGAGATGACGCGAGGCCCTGAAGGTCCGACGCGTAAGAGACGCAAAAATCCCTGTGGGACTCCTGCGAGAGATGACGCGAGGCCCTGAAGGTCCGACAAGGGCGAAAACCCTGTGGGACGCCTGCGAGAGATGACGCGCCAAAGGTCCGACGCGTAAGAGACGCAAAGCCGGGTAAGGCTGTTGCGACAGTGCCTGGCAGTGATCCCGTGGATCTGCTGCGGCAAGCATCGGCGAATGGCCGATGGCAGTGCTCCCTCGGTATGACCGAGGTCGAATTTATGAGATTTAGCCTGAGGCTAAATCTGACCCAAAAAAGTGACTAGTGCTGGTGAGGGTGCCCAACTGCGGGAGAGGGCTGATCTTACCTGGGTGAGATCCACCGCACAAGTGACTCTTCCCAGAAACTGGTCCTCCTTATATACCCGGTGGGTGCCGCCAGTGTGCCCGTTCCCGAAAATCCCTTTCTGTAGTGTGACCGTTCGGCCCGGTGGTGTGACCGATCGTGGTTCACTAAGGCGCGCCCGCGCATTCAAATTCAAATCTTATTTATTTAATAACTCAACAGCGACTATTTCAGTGTCTTTTCTCTCCTTATAACTATGAACAAATTATCCTAAAAACTTCATTATTTGACTCTCCTTACAACTATAACAAATTATCCTAAGTACTTCATTGTTTGGCTCCATGGCTATTTTTATGTCTTATCCTCTTTTTTTTGCG
Organism: Drosophila eugracilis; assembly: GCF_018153835.1. NCBI lineage: Eukaryota > Metazoa > Arthropoda > Insecta > Diptera > Drosophilidae > Drosophila > Drosophila eugracilis. The sequence continues at coordinate 24 of NW_024572699.1, read as the reverse complement.
CCCCGGGCGTCATAGGATTATGAG
>NW_024572698.1:0-2664 GCF_018153835.1 Drosophila eugracilis | reverse complement strand
AAAATGCGCAAGTTGAAAAGTAGAAACCATTGAGGTAAGAGAATATCACTGAAATTAAACACAATTGATTCCCTGCGTAATTTTTCACTTATAAAACTGTAATTACTTTTTTATTCTGCCTTCTCAAATTCCTAAAAAAAAATTATTCCTACAAGAAAATAAAATGCGCAAGTTGAAAAAGTAGAAATCTAATGGAGAGAATATCACGAAATTAAACACACATTCCCTGCGTAATTTTTCGCTCATAAAAATGTAATTATTTTTTTATTCCGCCTTCTCAAATTCCTACAAAAATATTTATTCCTACAAGAAAATAAAATGCGCAAGTTGAAAAAGTAGAAAACTACTGGAGGAATATCACGAAATTAAACACACATTTCCTGCGTAATTTTTCGCTCATAAAAATGTAATTATTTTTTTATTCCGCCTTATCAAATTCCTACAAAAATATTTATTCCTACAAGAAAATAAAATGCGCAAGTTGAAAAAGTAGAAAACTACTGGAGAGAATATCACGAAATTAAACACACATTCCCTGCGTAATTTTTCGCTTATAAAAATGTAATTATTTTTTTATTCCGCCTTCTCAAATTCCTACAAAAAAATTATTCCTACACGAAAATAAAATGCGCAAGTTGAAAAAGTAGAAAACTACTGGAGAGAATATCACGAAATTAAACACACATTCCCTGCGTAATTTTTCGCTCATAAAAATGTAATTATTTTTTTATTCCGCCTTATCAAATTGCTACAAAAAAATATTTATTCCTACAAGAAAATAAAATGCGCAAGTTGAAAAGTAGAAAACTACTGGAGAGAATATCACGAAATTAAACACACATTCCCTGCGTAATTTTTCGCTCATAAAAATGTAATTATTTTTTTATTCCGCCTTCTCAAATTCCTACAAAAAATATTTATTCCTACAAGAAAATAAAATGCGCAAGTTGAAAAAGTAGAAAACTACTGGAGAGAATATCACGAAATTAAACACACATTCCCTGCGTAATTTTCGCTCATAAAAAATGTAATTATTTTTTTATTCCGCCTTATCGAATTGCTACAAAAAAATATTTATTCCTACAAGAAAATAAAATGCGCAAGTTGAAAAAGTAGAAAACTACTGGAGAGAATATCACGAAATTAAACACACATTCCCTGCGTAATTTTTCGCTCATAAAAATGTAATTATTTTTTTATTCCGCCTTCTCAAATTCCTACAAAAAAATAATTATTCCTACAAGAAAATAAAATGCGCAAGTTGAAAAAGTAGAAAACTACTGGAGAGAATATCACGAAATTAAACACACATTCCCTGCGTAATTTTTCGCTCATAAAAATGTAATTATTTTTTTTTTCCGCCTTATCGAATTGCTACAAAAAATATTTATTCCTACAAGAAAATAAAATGCGCAAGTTGAAAAAGTAGAAAACTACTGGAGAGAATATCACAAAATTAAACACACATTCCCTGCGTAATTTTTCGCTTATAAAAATGTAATTATTTTTTTATCCCGCCTTCTCAAATTCCTACAAAAAATAATTATTCCTACAAGAAAATAAAATGCGCAAGTTGAAAAAGTAGAAAACTACTGGAGAGAATATCACGAAATTAAACACACATTCCCTGCGTAATTTTTCGCTCATAAAAATGTAATTATTTTTTTATTCCGCCTTATCAAATTGCTACAAAAAATATTTATTCCTACAAGAAAATAAAATGCGCAAGTTGAAAAAGTAGAAAACTACTGGAGAGAATATCACGAAATTAAACACACATTCCCTGCGTAATTTTTCGCTCATAAAAATGTAATTATTTTTTTATTCCGCCTTATCAAATTGCTACAAAAAATATTTATTCCTACAAGAAAATAAAATGCGCAAGTTGAAAAAGTAGAAAACTACTGGAGAGAATATCACGAAATTAAACACACATTCCCTGCGTAATTTTTCGCTCATAAAAATGTAATTATTTTTTTATTCCGCCTTCTCAAATTCCTACAAAAAAATAATTATTCCTACAAGAAAATAAAATGCGCAAGTTGAAAAAGTAGAAAACTACTGGAGAGAATATCACGAAATTAAACACACATTCCCTGCGTAATTTTTCGCTCATAAAAATGTAATTATTTTTTTATTCCGCCTTATCAAATTGCTACAAAAAATATTTATTCCTACAAGAAAATAAAATGCGCAAGTTGAAAAAGTAGAAAACTACTGGAGAGAATATCACGAAATTAAACACACATTCCCTGCGTAATTTTTCGCTCATAAAAATGTAATTATTTTTTTATTCCGCCTTATCAAATTGCTACAAAAAATATTTATTCCTACAAGAAAATAAAATGCGCAAGTTGAAAAAGTAGAAAACTAATGAGAGAATATCACGAAATTAAACACACATTCCCTGCGTAATTTTTCGCTCATAAAAAATGTAATTATTTTTTTATTCCGCCTTCTCAAATTGCTACAAAAAATATTTATTCCTACAAGAAAATAAAATGCGCAAGTTGAAAAAGTAGAAAACTACTGGAGAGAATATCACGAAATTAAACACACATTCCCTGCGTAATTTTTCGCTCATAAAAATGTAATTATTTTTTATTCCGCCTTCTCAAATTCTACAAAAAATATTTATTCCTACAAGAAAATAAAATGCGCAAG
>NW_024572697.1:0-5174 GCF_018153835.1 Drosophila eugracilis | reverse complement strand
AATGCCTTGGTTGACAAATCCCGAGACGACTTTATATGGACGGCCTTGGATGCCAAACAAATGATGACGGCGAGGTAGGACTTTGTTGGACCCTTTCCTCTAATGCGAAGATATTGTTCAACGGTCCGCAGAAGTCCGACGCCACACCTTTGGAATGGCTGTTGCGGTAGCACTCGTTCTAGTATTGTTGATCCATGAGTTGGTTCTCCAGTTTGGAGTCGTTCCAAAGACGCAGGCGATACAGGAACCGCACCACTCGACGAGCCAGGTCCCTGGCTGAGCCGTCGTGAGAAAGGCGTTAAATACTTTAGGTGACTTGTAAGCGGCTTAGCTTCTGCAGCGAGTGAAAAAAAATCTTCAAGGAACGATCAACGGTTAAGCTGAATATTGTAGACGATGTGCGAATCACGCGGCGAAGTTCTTCCGATGTAAGCGATGGATTGACAATTTGACCCTTTTGATAAGTTGGCGTAAAGCGAAAGACGTATGTGATATGGTTCGAATGCAGCGAGTGTATGAGCTGATGTGTGAGTCAGCTGTTGGAGAACATGTGATTGCTGATCACAGACTGTGGTGAAGATGTGCTCCTTCGTTGCTCTGCTTTGATCAGTCAGTTGATCGATATCGATGATTTGCGGAGTGGTTGGCCACTGACGATGGTTGGGTCAAGAAGACCTCGTGAACCACAGCGATGCGCCGTGCTGTAGCTCAGTTGTGGCAGCTCCGCGCGAAACTATGTCCGCCGATTGCTCTCAATTGGTACAAATTTCCACTACATCTGCGGTCCATTCTTGAATTTCGGAGATTCGGCTTCCAACGAATGCCGACAGTGTGGACTGAGTGTTGCGCCTTTTAGCTAGTGAAGCACAATCTGGGTGTGTAGAGTCCGTCCAGAAATAGACTCGAGAATTCTTCTTTTTGTCCGGGCTAACAGAGGCTTCAATTTCGCACATACAGTTGGTCTAGCAAACAGTGCTCCACACAATCTAAAGTTTGAAGGGATTTGTTCCACAGTGAGCCACCTCGTAGGATTTACCTGTCAGTCATTAGCCGCACTGCACATTCCCTCGTCGACGTTTCCGGAGCGTGCAGATACACGCAGCAGTCAGGTGCTGATTACTGATGTGCTCCACAAAATCCATTGAAGTGGACACCGCATCTCATTGAGGCAATAGCGGGGAATCGATAAAATTGAGACTGTTTGAAATTTAGGCATTTGCCCAGGCCGTGTGTATGCTAGAACGCTCTCGTCCCATTGCAGGCCAGCGTGAGCCAAGTTCTTGCAGAAGTATTTTTGGTAGACAACAACAAGCGGGAGAGCAACAAACCGCGGGTCGAACAAGGCGGATGCGCCAGACAAAATATCATACTTCTTTTTTTTGGTGGATACGCAAGCTTGCGTGGTTCCTTTTGGTATGAACCTTGAACGTACGTCCTTTTGTGGCTGGTTCCAGCCCACCCAAGAGCGCCGGCTGTCCGTGCCAATAGTGAACTGAGTGATGCATGATTATCTTCCATGAATCCAACGTATGTGTTGAATGCCATTTGCGCAGGGGAATCCCATCTGAAGAATTTCTGTGACTGATCCTTGATAATGCGAGCGTTCTCTTCTAAGTCGTCTCGCACCCGTGAGTAGGGTCACAACAACATAGAAAGACGACTTTATGATAGCGGCGCCGATTGACAGTCAGCTTGATGCGAACATCAAAGCGAGGTGGTTGAGGCTATGTGGTTGCCAAAAATGGGGGCGGGCTGCAGTGTGCCGTGGTAGTTACCGTATTATTCAATTCCCTGATACGTGCGCAGCGTGTCTTCTTGAAATGCTCTCCAAAAGTTAAATGTACTCGGTATTTGCGATCAATAATGAGATTTACTTGCTCATACATCTTGGTCACATCTGCAGTGATGGGTAACGATGCGAAGCTCCGAACCTTAAAGCTGCATAAGTCCTCCTTGAGTGTTAAATAACGCATAGCAAGTCGTTGAGTGATAATTGATTTGACGTCCGGCAAGAGGCGCCACGAAACACCACCTAAAAGTTTTCTTAGTAGACTCACTTCTCTGTTTAGTTTGAGGACGCAGTGTGATGTGATAGTAGTGGCTCGTGCTTAGATTTGAATAGGTCTGGGGACATGTGCCTCATTCTCCTCATACTCCTCCATGAAGTCGCAGTATTGTTGGACGAAGTTGAGATTTCCTGATAGGCGGCGTTCCATGCTTAGGGAACCGACGGCGAGCGATATCAATGAGTCTCCCAACAGAGCGCGGGTCAGCCTTGAATGGGAGTTTGACGGACAATCCTACCAGTGCTGAAACGAGTATTTGGTCTTCTCGTACTGTCTTCGCAAATAAGATACCCGGCTTCTGTGTAAGAGGTGGCGAGTCGACTGCTTCCAGTTCCCTCAGACGTTTGAGGCTGACATCAATTGACCTTTGTGTTTAAGCATGCAGTGGAAACTTCTATTGGCGGTTTGCCGCAGTCGGCCGGTCGCTTCTGTCTGTAGCCAACCGAGTTTTCTGCAGCAGCGGGTTGCCTTTTGAGGTCCCAGCCTTATTTTCCCTATAGTTAAGGCGTCAAAGAAGGCTTCGGGTTCCCAGTAGCAGATCGACGTGGCGAGAATGGTAGATCTTTCTTCATCATGAGCGGCGTATTTTCTGGCAGCTTCCAAGTCGAAACGTCAAACGATGGCCAGATCGGGCTGGTATGAGATTTGTGGACAATACAGAGATCTGCGGAGAGTACGAAAGATGAAATGCGAGATTTGGACAGATGCAGTTGTGCAATATTTATCATCTGTAGTTTTGCGGAATGGCCCATGCTTCGAATTTGGACTCCGGGTGTGTCTTTCCCCTCCGTAAGCGTGGCCGTTGCGCGAAGTCTTCCGGTCACGAAGTTCACTTGAGAAAGCAGCCTATAGGCCATTTCTTCCAGGCCGGTAGGGTTCCAAACGCATTCCCGACGAGGGAACCATAGCAGTGGCAAGCAACGCCTGGAGACTCCCTGGCTCAGATCCCGAAGTGCGAGTGTCGGTTGCAGCTTCCCAACTGGCGGTGCGGTTGGATACGGTTGGTGCGAGCGAGATGAATCTACATGAGTGGTTGTTGTGCAACAGGCATGCCTTGTTGCAGGTGGGACAGCGATTTGGATGGTGCAGCGCGACAGTTGGTGACCCCTTGGGCGACAGACAATGTTTAAAACACAGACGGTGTGAGCTTGGAACGAGACATCAAATCGCGCGGCCGGATTAAGGTCCCCAAACTTGTCACATCCGAAAGTTACCTGGTGTGTGAGGGGGCGAGGCAGTATACCACATGGTGCGTTGGTCGCGAAAAACGACGAATGGGAGATCTCCCGGACGAGGGTCGGTCTCTGGGTCGCCCTCGATCCGCTGGATCGTGCTCGTCAGACAGAAGAAACCCGTAAGGGTGGCGCTCAAGCATTCGCGTGCATTGGCTCCATTTTTACAGAGAGATGAGATAAGCCAGTGATTCGTTCCTATTTTGTTTTGGTCTGCTGATCGCACTCTCCAGACCTAGTAAATAAGTTACATCGCCTCAGAAATTTGAGCGTCCTGAGCAGCATTTGAAAAAGGGGCACGCATATAACGCGGATGCGCTCGTCGATTAGGTTGCGGAGCTCAGCTGAGCACTTTGGCCGCAGCAGCTTGGCGGTTGCTTGGGAAAAACGAGGTGGCTATCGCTTCCGACAAAAAGATTAGGGCGGGAGGTTTGTACCTGGCACTTGTCCTTCAGCCGTTCCAGCGCTCGGGCATACTTCTCCAGTGACCGAAGGCCGAAGTACAGCTTCCAGTGCAGCCGTCCCTTGAAACAATTACGGAGATGATTAAATTTTTTTTTGTTCATATTAGATATTTGCTCACGACGAATCAGGAAGTGGCAGAAACGACGAGATGAAAAGCTCTTGTAATCCCTTTTTATGATTTCCATCAAAGCTAGGTAGTGCCAATCTTTTGGCAGTCGAGATTTCTGGCGCGTGCTGTAGCTTGCGCAGAGATGGGGTCGCGAAAACCAAGTTGTAGTGTAGATCCTCGGTCCAAGAAGTTGCTGAATTGCCAACTTTGTAGTTATGTAACCGTTCCTCCAGGTCTGCACGCCACCATTCAGGGAGTCCATGGCGTCTCACTCTGATTGTACCGTAAAGGGTTTCTGGTTAAAAATATGACCCCAAGATTCCAACGGCACCGAAGTTCAGAAGATTTCTGCTCTGTTCTTCCTTGACATCGACCACAGCTCTATGCGCGTAATGCCGTGCTTCTAATATTCGAGCCGTCGTTTGAGAGTCTCCAATATAGTCGTTTCCATTGCTGCGACGCAGAAGAAACAACGAGAACGAAGCAAGCCAGGCAAACAACGCGAGCGACGAATGTGGCAATGCCGTGTAGTTAGTTCGAAAGATCAGGGAATCAAAAACGGTACCAGCGTGACTTGGGAAGTGGCGATGTAAACAAACAACAACACTTTGCTGGCGGAATAACGCAAACGAGCAAAGGAGATTTACCCGAGCGACGACGTGCCGAGCTTATAGTGAGCGTGGGGGCGGCACACAATACGTAAAGGAAGAAGATGCGAAGAAGAGCGGGAATAGTCTTCGTTGTTATACGAACGACACGCGTTGTTCTTGTGAATTTCCCCGTGTGAATAGTTACTAACTTTATTTGTTTATTTATTATTGTCCACTTTGATGAATGCACTGCTTGAATTGTTCTACCCAGGGCGTGGTTATGACAATGTTGAGTTGCTATGCGAGCGGGTCTAGCCATCACTTCGGGCGAGCCATGATAGTGCCTGACAATTTCCAAAGTTTATGAATCACGAAATTGTTAATAATTTGAGCTAAACACCGCCTCACGTTGGCGCCAAAACGTATAATGGAATGTGCCGTGTCTTTAGCAAGGTAGACAAGATATATCAGGTTGGGCATAAACTAATCACAATTTATAAACTCAGGGCGAGAAAAAGACAATCTAAGCTTATTTAAGATCTAAACATCAGCAAAGCATTAACAGCGGCAAAAAATAACATAAATGTTCTTAAACAGAGTAATTGGTACAGAGATTGGTTAATGCATGTTAATAAGCTTCTGTTTACATTTGTATAGACAAAAGAGAAAAACAGTATGTAAGACGAAAATATTGTGAGTTTGACCTAGAACA
>NW_024572696.1:0-16575 GCF_018153835.1 Drosophila eugracilis | reverse complement strand
AAAACATAAAAATAGAAACATAAAAAATATAAAACATAAAAATATAAAATATAAATAAAATATAAACATAAACATAAAACATAAAATAATAAACATAAAACATAAATATTAAAAACATAAAACATAAAAATGATAAAATTTATAAACATAAACATAAAATTATAAAAACATAAATACAAAACATAAAACACAAACATAAAAACATAAACATAAACATAAACATAAACATAAAAACAAACATACAACAGAACATAAAATATAAAAACATAAAATATAAAAATATTAAAAATATAAAACATAAACATAAACATAAAAACACAAACATAAAACATAAACATAAACATAAAAACATAAACATAAAACATAGCAACATAAACATAAAACACAAACATAAAATCTACAAACATAAAACATAAAACATGTATAAAAACAATTAAAATTATAAAACATAAAACACAAAAACAGTAAAACATAAAACATAAAACATAAATTGATAAACAGGAAAACATAAAATTATAAAACATAAACATAAACATAAACATAAAATATAAAACATTATTAAAATATAAAAATATAAATTTATTAAAACATAAAACATAAAACATAAACATAAAATATAAACATAAACATAACAACATAAAAATATAAAATATAAACATAAAACATAAAGATAAACATAAACATAAACATACAACTATAAAATATAAACATAAAAAGATAAAATTATAAAATGATAAAAAAATATAAAAATATTAAAAATATAAAATATTAAAATATAAAACATAAAAACATAAAATATAAACATAAATATAAAAATTATAAAACATAAATAACATAAAACATTAACATAAACATAAAACATAAAAACATAAACATTAGAACATAAAATTATTAAAAACATAAAACGATAAACATAAAAAAATACAAACATAAATTGATTTAAAAATACTAAACATAACATATATAAAACATAAAACATAAACATAACACATAAACATAAAAACATAAAACATAAAACATAAAAACATAAAAACATAAAATATAAAATATAAAATATAAACATAAAAACATAAAAACATAAACATAAAAAATTACAAAAACATTAAAAACATAAACATAAAACATAAACATAAAACACAACAAAACAATAAATATCAAACATAAATAAACAAAATATTTAAATATAAACATAAAATACAACATTAAATATTAAATAACATTAAACATTAAATACTTAAACATTAAATATTAACATTAAATATTTAAATATTAAATACAACATTAACATTAAATACAACATTAAATACTAAATATTAAATTAAATATTTAAATAATAAACACAACACAAACACAAACACAACACAAACAAAACATTTCAAACACAACACAACACAACACAAACACAAACACAACACAACACAAACATTTAAATATCAAAACAACACAACACAAAAAAAAACATAAAAACATAAACATAACAAACATACAATACAAACATAAAAAATAAAAATAAAACACAAACATAAAATAAAAAAAAAACACAAAAACATAAAAACCAAAACATAAAAAAACATAAAATAAAAATAACAAAATAAAAAATAAATAAAATAAACAAACACAAACAATAAAAACAAAAAACATAAAAACATCAAACACCAACATCAACAACAGCAACACTAAAACTATCATCATTTACACTAAATCTATCACTCATCTAGACGAGAATACAAAAACATAAAAACATAAAACATAAACACGAAAAACATATAAAAACAAACACAAAATAAACAAACATAAAAATACAAAATATAAACAAAAAATAAAAACACAACAAACACAACAAAAACAAATTATCAAACACAACAAACATACAAAACATCAACAACAAACATCAAACACAAATATAAATATCAAAAACAACATAAAAATATAAAATAAAAAAAACAAAAACATAACAAAACATAAAACAAACACAAAAACAAAACACAAAAACAAAAACACAAAAAATACAATATAAAATAAATAAACATAAAAAAGATATAAAAATATAAAAAATAAAACATAAAAATAAAACAAAACACAAAAAAATATAAAAACAAAAAATTAAATATTAATAAACATAAAACATAAAACATAAAACTATAAAATATAAAAAAATATAAAATATAAAAAATATAAAAAAATAAATATATAAAAAAATAAAACATAAAAAAATAAAAATATAAAAAAAATATAAAAACATAAAAATAAATAAAAAACGGTAAAACTATAAAACATTAAAATAAAAACATAAAAGTAAACATAAATAAACATAAAAAATAAAAACATAAAAAGATAAAATATAAAAATATAAAATATAAAAAATGAATAAAAATATAAAATAATAAAAATATAAATATTAATATAAAAATAAATAATATTTAAATATAAAATATAAAATATAAATAAAAAATAAAAATAAATATTAAATATAAAATATAAAACACTAAATATTTAACATAAAAATAAAAATATAAAAAAATAACAAAATAAACACAACAAAATACAAAAACATTAAAATATAAACACAAATACAACATTAAATTATAAATAAACATAACATTAAACTAAAAAAAATAAAAAATAAAAATATAAAAAAACATAAAAAATAAAATATAAAAACATAAAAATATAAAATATAAAATCATAAAAACATAAAAATATAAAATTAGAAAAATAAAAAACAAAAACATAAAAATAAAATATAAAATATAAAAATAAAACAAAAACATGTAAAAACATAAAACTAAAAACATGGAACATAAAAATTGATAATATATTAAAGCATAAACATGTACCAAAAAAAACATAAAACATAAAAATATAAAAATATAAAATTATAAAACATAAAAACATAAAATATAAACATAAAATATAAAATAAAACCATAAAATACAAAAAATTAGAAAAAATTAAAACATAAAAACATAAAACATAAACATAAAACATAAAACATAAAAATATAAAAAATAAAACATAAAATCATAAAAATATAAAAACATAAAATCATAAATTATAAAACATAAAAATAAAAATATAAAATAAAAACATGGGATAAACATAAAACATAAATATAAAACACAAAAACATAAAAACATAAAAACATAAAAAAAACATAAAAAGATAAACTAGCCAAACATAAAACATAAAAACATAAAAACATAAAATAAAAATAAAACATGCAAAATAAAAACATAAAAAAAATATAAAACATAAAAATAAAAATATAAAATACATAAAATATAAAAATATAAAAACATAAACATAAAAACATAAAACATAAAAAAACATAAAACATAAAACATAAAATATAAAATAAAAACATAAAAACATAAAAACATAAACATAAAAACATAAAACATAAAAACATAAAAACATAAAATATAAAAATAAAAACAAAAACATAAAAATATAAAAAACATAAAAATATAAAATATAAAAATAAAAAAAAACATAAAAACATAAAATATAAAATATACAAAACATAAAATGATAAAAACATAAACATAAAACATAAAAAAACATAAAAATATAAAAAAAATAAAAACACACAAAACATAAAACATAAAAATAAAACATAAAAACATAAAACATAAACATAAACATAAAAATATAAAAACATAAAAAAATATAAAACATAAAAACATAAAAAACATAAAACATAAAAACATAAAAATAAACATAAAAATATAAAAACATAAAAATAAAAACATAAAAACATAAAAATAAAAAACATAAAAACATAAAAACATAAAAATATAAAAACATAAAAACATAAAAACATAAAACATAAACATAAAATTATAAAAACATAAAACATAAAAAATAAAAAACATAAAAATAAAAACATAAACATAAAATAAACATAAAAACATAAAACATAAAACATAAACATAAAAACATAAAAAAAACATAAAAATAAAATACATAAAAATATAAAAATAAAATATAAACATAAACATAAAACATATAAACATAAAACATAAAAATAAAAAAATATAAAAACATAAAAAAACATAAAACATAAACATAAAACATAAAATCATAAACATAAAAACATAAACATAAACATAAAACATAAAAATACAAAACATAAAACATAAAAAGATAAAAAACATAAAAATATAAAACATAAAAAAACATAAAAACATAAAAACATAAAAACATAAAACATAAAAACATAAAAACATAAAATATTAGAAACATAAAAAACATAAAACATAAAAATATAAAACATAAAAACATAAAAAAATATAAACATAAAAACATAAAAACATAAAAATAAAATAAAAACATAAAAACATAAAACATAAAAAATATAACATAAAAACATAAAAACATAAAAATATAAAACATAAAAATATAAAAACATAAAAACATAAAAACATAAAAACATAAAAGATAAAAAAAAAATAAAACATAAAATATAAAAAATAAAAACATAAATAAATAAAAATATCAAAACATAAAAACATAAAAATATAAAAACATAAAAATAAAAACATAAAACATAAAAACATAAAAACATAAAATCATAAAACATAAAACATAAAAACATAAAAAAAACATAAAAACATAAAAACATAAAAACATAAACATAAAACATAAAACATAAAATATAAAACATAAAACATAAAAACATAAAAATATAAAAATAAACAAAACATAAAACATAAAACATAAAAACATAAAACATAAAAACATAAAAACATAAAACATAAAAATATAAAACATAAAACATAAAAATCATACAAACATAAAAAACATAAAATAAATAAAAACATAAAAACATAAAAACATAAAAACATAAAAATATATAAACATAAAACAAAAAATAAAAACATAAAATATAAAACATAAAACATAAAAACATAAAAATATAAAACATAAAAAATAAAAACATAAAATATAAACATAAAAAAAAACATAAAAAAAACATAAAACATAAAAACATAAAAATATAAAAACATAAAAACATAAAAATAAAAATAAAAACATAAAAACATAAAAATACAAAAACATAAAAAAAACATAAAAACACAAAACATAAAAATAAATAAAACATAAAACATAAAACATAAAACATAAAAACATAAAAACATAAAACATAAAAACATAAAATATAAAACATAAAAACATAAAAACATAAAAACATAAAACATAAAAACATAAAAACATAAAACATAAAAACATAAAAACATAAACATAAAAAACATAAAAACATAAAAACATAAAAATAAAAACATAAAAATATAAAAACATAAAAATATAAAAATATAAAACATAAAATATAAATATAAAAATATAAAAACATAAAAATAAAAAACATAAAAACATAAAAAACATAAAATATAAAAATATAAAACATAAAAACATAAAAACATAAAAATATAAAAACATAAAAATATAAAATATAAAACATAAAACATAAAAACATAAAAACATAAAAACATAAAAAGAAATAAAAATATAAAAACATAAAAATAAAACATAAAAACATAAAAATAAAAAATATAAAAACATAAAAATATAAAACATAAAAATATAAAAACATAAAACATAAAAAAAATAAAAAAATATAAACATAAAAACATAAAAACATAAAAAACATAAAAATAAAAATATAAAATCATAAAAAATAAAAACATAAAAACATAAAAACATAAAAACAAATAAAACATAAAAATAAAAAAACATAAAAATATAAAAATATAAAAACATAAAAACATAAAAATAAAAAAAACATAAAAACATAAAATATAACATAAAATAAAAATATAAAAATAAAAAAAACATAAAAACATAAAAACATAAAAACATAAAAACATATAAAACATAAAAACATAAAAACATAAAAACATAAAATAAAACATAAAAACATAAAAATAAAAAAACATAAAAACATAAAAATATAAAAATATAAAACATAAAAAATAAAAATATAAAACATAAAAACATAAAAACATAAAAACATAAAAACATAAAAACATAAAAACATAAAAACATAAAACATAAAACATAAAAATCATAAAATAAACATAAAACATAAAAACATAAAAACATAAAAACATAAAAAATAAAAACATAAAAACATAAAACATAAAAATAAAATAAAAATATAAAAACATAAAAACATAAAACATAAAAATAAAAACATAAAATATAAAACATAAAAACATAAAAAAACATAAACATAAAAACATAAAAACATAAAATATAAAACATAAAAACATAAAAACATAAAAACATAAAACATAAAAATATAAAAAAAAAACATAAAACATAAAAACATAAAAACATAAAAACATAAAAACATAAAAACATAAAACATAAAACATAAAAACATAAAAACATAAAAACATAAAAACATAAAAATATAAAAATATAAAAATAAAAAAAATATAAAACATAAAAACATAAAATATAAAAACATAAAACATAAAAACATAAAAATAAAAAACATAAAAAAACATAAAAACATAAAAACATAAAAACATAAAAACATAAAAACATAAAAACATAAAATATATAAACATAAAAACATAAAAATATAAAAATAAAAAATAAACATAAAACATAAAAACATAAAAATATAAAACATAAAAATAATAAAATATAAAACATAAAAATATAAAAATATAAAAACATAAAACATAAAAACATAAAAATAAAACATAAAAACATAAAAAAATAAAAACATAAAAACATAAAAACATAAAAACATAAAAACATAAAACATAAAAACATAAAACATAAAATAAAAATAAAAAAAATAAAAAATAAAAACATAAAAACATAAAAACATAAAAACATAAAAATATAAAAACATAAAAACATAAAAATATAAAATATAAAAACATAAAACATAAAACATAAAAACATAAAAACATAAACATAAAAATAAACATAAAAACATAAAAAACAAAACATAAACATAAAAACATAAAAACATAAAAATATAAAAACATAAAACATAAAAACATAAAAATATAAAACATAAAAATAAAAAAAATATAAAACATAAAAACATAAAAATATAAAACATAAAATATAAAAAAACAAAAAACATAAAAACATAAAAACATAAAAATAAAAACATAAAAACATAAAACATAAAAACATAAAACATAAAAACATAAAAAAACATAAAAATATAAACATAAAAATATAAAACATAAAAATAAAAAACATAAAAATAAAACATAAAACATAAAAACATAAAAATTATAAAAACATAAAACATAAAACATAAAAACATAAAATACAAAAAACATAAAAACATAAAAACATAAAAAACATAAAAATAAAAAACATAAAAACATAAAACATAAAAATAAAAACATAAAAACATAAAACATAAAAATATAAAAACATAAAACATAAAACATAAAAACATAAAACATAAAAATATAAAAATAAAAACATAAAAACATAAAAACATAAAAACATAAAAACATAAAAAACATAAAATATAAAACATAAAAAATAAAATATAAAATATAAAAACATAAAAATAAATAAAAACATAAAAATAAAACATAAAAATATAAAAATAAAACATAAAAACATAAAAACATAAAAAATAAAAAAAATAAAAACATAAAAACATAAAAACATAAAAATAAAAACATAAAAACATAAAATAAACATAAAAACATAAAAACATAAAAATAAAAACATAAAAATTAAAAACATAAAAACATAAAAATATAAAAACATAAACATAAAAACATAAAAATAAAACATAAAAACATAAAAACATAAAAACATAAAATATAAAACATAAAAACATAAAATATAAAATAAAAACATAAAACATAAAACATAAAAACATAAAAACATAAAACATAAAAACATAAAAACATAAAAACATAAAAACATAAAAACATAAAAACATAAAATATAAAAACATAAAAACATAAAAACATAAAATAAAAATATAAAATATAAAATATAAAAACATAAAAATATAAAAATATAAACATAAACATAAAAAACATAAAAAAATAAACATAAAAATATAAAACATAAAAACATAAAAACATAAAACATAAAAACATAAACATAAAAACATAAAAACATAAAAATAAAAACATAAAAATAAACATAAACATAAAACATAAAAACATAAAACATAAAACATAAAAACATAAAAACATAAAAACATAAAACATAAAAATAAACATAAAAACATAAAACATAAAAATAAAAAAACATAAAACATAAAAACATAAAAATAAAAACATAAAAATAAAAAACATAAAACATAAAACATAAAAATATAAAAAACATAAAACATAAAACATAAAACACATAAAAATAAAAACAAAAACATAAAACATAAAAACATAAAAACATAAAAACATAAAAATATAAAACATAAAAACATAAAACATAAAAAAAACATAAAAATATAAAACATAAAACATAAAAAAAACATAAAAACATAAAAACATAAAAATATAAAAATTAAAAACATAAAATATAAAAACATAAAAACATAAAAATATAAAAATATAAAACATAAAAATAAACATAAAACATAAAAACATAAAAACATAAAAATATAAAAACATAAAACATAAAATATAAAACATAAAAACATAAAAATATAAAAACATAAAAACATAAAACATAAAAACATAAAAACATAAAATAAAACATAAAAACATAAAATAAAAACATAAAACATAAAAATAAAAACATAAAACATAAAAACATAAAAAAAACATAAAAACATAAAAACATAAAACATAAAAAATAAAACATAAAACATAAAAACATAAAATAAAATAAAAACATAAAAATAAAAACATAAAAATAAAAACATAAAAATGATAAAAATATAAAAACATAAAACATAAAAATATAAAACATAAAAACATAAAAATATAAAACATAAAAATAAAAAATAAAAAAAAACATAAAAACATAAAAACATAAAACATAAAAACATAAAACATAAACATAAAAATATAAAAACATAAAAAACATAAAACATAAAAACATAAAACATAAAAATATAAAACATAAAAACATAAAAATATAAAAACATAAAAATAAAAACATAAAAATAAAAACATAAACATAAAATATAAAAACATAAAAATATAAAAATATAAAACATAAAAATAAAAATAAAAAAAAATATAAAAATAAACATAAAATAAAAACATAAACATAAAAACATAAAAATAAAATAAAAACATAAAAACATAAAAACATAAAAACATAAAACATAAAAACATAAAACATAAAAACATAAAAACATAAAATATAAACATAAAAATATAAAAACATAAAAACATAAAAACATAAAACATAAAAACATAAAATATAAAACATAAACATAAAAACATAAAAACATAAAAACATAAAACATAAAATAAAAACATAAACATAAAAATATAAAAACATAAAATATAAAATATAAAACATAAAATATAAACATAAAAACATAAAACATAAAATATAAAAACATAAAAACATAAAAATATAAAACATAAAAACATAAAATAAACATAAAAACATAAAACATAAAAACATAAAAACATAAACATAAAAACATAAAAACATAAAAATAAAACATAAAAATAAAAACATAAAAACATAAAAACATAAAACATAAAACATAAACATAAAAATAAAAATATAAAAATAAAAAAAATATAAAAACATAAAATATAAAAACATAAAAACATAAAAATATAAAACATAAAACATAAAATATAAAAACATAAAACATAAAACATAAAAACATAAAAATATAAAAACATAAAACATAAAAACATAAAACATAAAATATAAAAACATAAAATATAAAAAAAAAATATAAACATAAAAATATAAAACATAAAAACATAAAATAAAAACATAAAAACATAAAAATATAAAAAAACATAAAAACATAAAAATATAAAAAATAAAACATAAAACATAAAACATAAAACATAAAAATATAAAACATAAAAACATAAAAACATAAAAATAATAAAAACATAAAACATAAAACATAAAAAATAAAAACATAAAAACATAAAAACATAAAACATAAAAACATAAAAATATAAAACATAAAACATAAAACATAAAAACATAAAACATAAAAACATAAAACATAAAAACAAAAAACATAAAAACATAAAAACATAAAAACATAAAATAAAAAACATAAAAACATAAAAATTAAAAACATAAAAAATAAAACATAAAAATATAAAAACATAAAATATAAAATATAAAAATATAAAACATAAAAACATAAAAACATAAAACATAAAATATAAAAACATAAAACATAAAAACATAAAAAAAAACATAAAACATAAAAAAATAAAAACATAAAAACATAAAAACATAAAAAACATAAAAACATAAAAACATAAAAACATAAAAATATAAAACATAAAATAAAACATAAAAACATAAAAACATAAAACATAAAAACATAAAACATAAAACATAAAAACATAAAAACATAAAAACATAAAAAAAAACATAAAAACATAAAATATAAAAACATAAAAATATAAAAACATAAAAACATAAAAACATAAAAATAAAAACATAAAAACATAAAAACATAAAAAACATAAAAACATAAAAAACATAAAAACATAAAAACATAAAAATAAAAACATAAAAACATAAAAACATAAAACATAAAACATAAAAATAAAAACATAAAAACATAAAATATAAAACATAAAATAAAAAATAAAAAATAAAACATAAAATATAAAACATAAAAATCATAAAAACATAAAACATAAAATATAAAAATAAAACATAAAAATAAAAAATAAAAAAAAAATAAAAACATAAAAATATAAAAATAAAAACATAAAAACATAAAAAACAAAAATAAACATAAAATATAAAAACATAAAATTACAAAATAAAAAATATAAAATAAAAAAATAAAAATATAAAATATAAAAACATAAAACATAAAATATAAAATATAAAAATAAAAATAAAAAAACATAAAAAAAACATAAAAACATAAAAAACATAAAAACATAAACATAAAAATAAAAATAAAAACATAAAATATAAACATAAAAATATAAAAATATAAAAATATAAACATAAAAATAAAAAATATAAAACATAAAAATATAAAAATAAAAACATAAAATAAAAATATAAAACATAAAAACATAAAAACATAAAAACATAAAACATAAAACATAAAAACATAAAATAAAAATAAAACATAAAAACATAAAAAAAAAACATAAAAAATAAAAACATAAAAATATAAACATAAAACATAAAAAACATAAAAACATAAAAATATAAAACATAAAATAAAAACATAAAAACATAAAAAAAAACATAAACATAAACATAAAAATAAAAATATAAAACATAAAAACATAAACATAAACATAAAACATAAAACATAAAAATAAAACATAAAAACATAAAAATAAATAAAAACATAAAAACATAAAAATATAAAAACATAAAACATAAAAACATAAAAAAACATAAAAACATAAAACATAAAAACATAAAACATAAAAACATAAAAATAAAAATATAAAAACATAAAAATATAAACATAAAATATAAACATAAAATATAAAATATAAAACATAAAAAAAACATAAAATACAAAAAACATAAAACATAAAAACATAAAACATAAAATACAAAAACATAAAAACATAAAACATAAAAATATAAAACATAAAAACATAAAAACATAAAATATAAAAATATAAAAACATAAAACATAAAAATAAAAATATAAAATATAAAAATAAAAATATAAAAACATAAAAACATAAAACATAAAACATAAAACATAAAAACATAAAAACATAAACATAAAAATAAAACATAAAAACATAAAACATAAAAACATAAAAACATAAAAACATAAAACATAAAAATAAAAATATAAAAAACATAAACATAAAAACATAAAACATAAAAATAAAAATAAAAACATAAAACATAAAAATATAAAACATAAAAATAAAAAACATAAAACATAAAATATAAAAACATAAAAACATAAAAACAAAAAAACATAAAAATATAAAAACATAAAAATAAACATAAAAACATAAACATAAAAACATAAAAATATAAAAACATAAAAACATAAACATAAAAACATAAAAATATAAAACATAAAAACATAAAACATAAAATATAAAACATAAAATAAAAACATAAAAATAAAAACATAAAATATAAAAACATAAAAACATAAAAAAAATAAAAATAAAAACATAAAAACATAAAATATAAAAACATAAAACATAAAAAAATAAAAACATAAAAATATAAAATATAAAAAACATAAAAACATAAAATATAAAAATATAAACATAAAAACATAAAAACATAAAACATAAAATAATAAAACATAAAATATAAAAATACAAAATAAACATAAAATATAAACATAAAAATATAAAAACATAAAACATAAAACATAAAAACATAAAACATAAAACATAAAAACATAAAATATAAAAAATAAAAATAAAAAATATAAAATATAAAACATAAAAACATAAAATATAAAACATAAAAACATAAAAATAAAAAATAAAAACATAAAAATATAAAACATAAACATAAAAATATAAAAACATAAAAACATAAAAACATAAAATATAAAAACATAAAAACATAAAACATAAACATAAACATAAAAACATAAAAAATATAAAACATAAAAATATAAAAACATAAAATAAAAACATAAAACATAAAACATAAAAACATAAAATATAAAAACATAAAACATAAAAATATAAAACATAAAAACATAAAAAACATAAAATATAAAATATAAACATAAAAACATAAAATAAAATAAAAACATAAAACATAAAAACATAAAAATATAAAACATAAAATAAAAACATAAAACATAAAAATATAAAAATATAAAACATAAAACATAAAAAAATATAAACATAAAATATAAATATAAACATAAAACATAAAAACAAAAAACATAAAACATAAACATAAAAACATAAAAACATAAAAATATAAAAACATAAAAACATAAACACATAAAAACATAAAAACATAAAAAACATAAAACATAAAAATATAAAAACATAAAAATATAAATATAAAACATAAAAACATAAAATATAAAACATAAAAACATAAAAATATAAAAACATAAAATAAAACATAAAATATAAAAATAAAAACAAAAACATAAAACATAAACATAAACAAAAATAAAAATTAAAACATAAAAACATAAAACATAAAACAAAAAATAAAAAATAAAAATTATAAAAAAAAACATAAAACATAAAACATAAAAACATAAAAAAAACATAAAAATATAAAACATAAAAATATAAAACATAAAAATATAAAATATAAAAACATAAAAAATAAAATATAAAACATAAAATATAAAACATAAAAATATAAAAACATAAAAATAAAAATATAAAAACATAAAACATAAAACATAAACATAAAAAATAAAAACATAAAAACATAAAAAAAAAAAAAATAAAAATAAAAACATAAAAATATAAAATATAAAATATAAAAAATAAAACATAAACAAAAAATAAAAATATAAACATAAAAATATAAAAACATAAAAACATAAACATAAACATAAAAACATAAAAACATAAAACATAAAACATAAACATAAAAACATAAAACAAAACATAAAACATAAAAATATAAAACATAAAAACATAAAAACATAAAATATAAAATATAAAATATAAAAATAAAACATAAAATATAAAATATAAAAATATAAAATATAAAAACATAAAAATAAAAACATAAAATATAAAAACATAAAACATAAAACATAAAAACATAAAACATAAAAATATAAAAACATAAAAACATAAAAAATATAAAACATAAAACATAAACAAAAACATAAAAATATAAAATAAAACATAAAAATATAAAAATATAAAATATAAAATAAAAAATATAAAACATAAAACATAAAAATATAAAAATATAAAAAAACATAAAACATAAACATAAAACATAAAAACATAAAACAAAAACATAAAAACATAAAACATAAAATATAAAAATATAAAAACATAAAAATAAAAACATAAAAACATAAACATAAAAATAAAAACATAAAAATATAAAATATAAAATATAAAATAAAAACATAAAAATATAAAAATATAAAACATAAAATATAAAATAAAAATAAAATAAAAACATAAAAACATAAAATATAAAATATAAAACATAAACATAAAACATAAAAACATAAAACATAAAACATAAAAACATAAAAATAAAACATAAAATGATAAAAACATAAAAACATAAAAACATAAAAATATAAAACATAAAAATAAAATAAAATATAAAATATAAAATATAAACATAAAAAACATAAAACATAAACATAAAAATATAAAAAAACATAAAAACATAAAATAAAAAAAAACATAAAACATAAACATAAAACATAAAACACAAAAATATAAAAAAACATAAAAATAAACATAAAACATAAAACATAAAAATATAAAAACATAAAAACATAAAATATAAAAACATAAAATATAAAAATAAAAATATAAAAATATAAAAATAAAAACATAAAACATAAAAACATAAAAATATAAAATATAAAACATAAAAATATAAAACATAAAAATAAAAATAAACATAAAAACATAAAAACATAAAACATAAAAACATAAAACATAAAAACATAAAAATATAAAACATAAAACATAAAAATAAAAATATAAAATATAAAACAAATAAAATATAAACATAAACATAAAAACATAAAAACATAAAAATATAAAACATAAAAAATAAAACATAAAAACATAAAAATAAAAACATAAAAAACATAAAAATATAAAACATAAAACATAAAAACATAAAAAATAAAAACATAAACATAAAAACATAAAAATATAAAACATAAAAACATAAAAATATAAAAATATAAAATATAAAATATAAACATAAAATATAAAAATATAAAAACAAAAATATAAAATATAAAAACATAAAACATAAAACATAAAATATAAAACATAAAATATAAAAAATAAAATAAAAACATAACAAAAAATAAAAATGATAAAAACATAAACATAAACATAAAAATATAAAAACATAACATAAAAATAAAAACATAAAAACATAAAATATAAAAATATAAAAATATAAAACATAAAACATAAAAATATAAAACATAAAACATAAAACATAAACATAAAACATAAAAATATAAAACATAAAAAATAAAACATAAAAAACATAAAATATAAAAACATAAAACATAAAACATAAAACATAAAATAAAAACATAAAAACATAAAACATAAAAAATATAAAACATAAAAAACATAAAAATAAAAAAATATAAAATATAAAAATATAAAACATAAACATAAAACATAAAATATAAAAACATAAAAACATAAAAACATAAAAATAAAAACAAACATAAAACATAAAAACAAAACATAAAACATAAAACATAAAAAAACATAAAAAATTAAAACATAAAAATATAAAAATATAAAATATAAAAACATAAAAAAATAAAAACATAAAAACATAAAACATAAAAATAAATAAAAACATAAAAACATAAAAATAAAAATATAAACATAAACATAAAACATAAAAATATAAAATAACAAAATATAAAATATAAAATATAAAAATATAAAAACATAAACATAAAAACATAAAACATAAAATAAAACATAAAAACATAAAAACATAAAATATAAAAAATAATAAAAAAACATAAAAAATATAAAAACATAAAAACAAAACATAAAATAAAAACATAAAAACATAAAAATATAAAAACATAAAAATATAAACATAAAACATAAATACATAAACATAAAATATAAAAATATAAAATAAAAAAACATAAAACATAAAACATAAAACATAAAACATAAAAAACATAAAAAACATAAAAACATAAAAACATAAAAACATAAAACATAAAAACATAAAAAAAACATAAAAATATAAACATAAAACATAAAAATATAAAATAAAACATAAACATAAAAACATAAAAACATAAACATAAAATAAAATATAAAAATATAAATAAAAATATAAAATATAAAATATAAAAATATAAAATATAAAATATAAAAACATAAAACATAAAAATATAAAACATAAAAAACATAAAAACATAAAATATAAAATCATAAAAACATAAAAACATAAAAATATAAAAACATAAAACATAAAAACATAAAAACATAAAAATAACATAAAATAAAATAAAACATAAAATATAAAACATAAAATATAAAAATATAAAATATAAAAACATAAAACATAAAATATAAAAATATAAAATATAAAAACATAAAAATATAAAATATAAAACATAAAACATAAAACATAAAAACATAAAAACATAAAACATAAAAACATAAAAATACAAAAATAAAACATAAAAAACATAAAACATAAAATATAAAAAAATATAAAAATAAACATAAAAATAAAAAATAAAATATAAAAATATAAAATATA
>NW_024572695.1:0-7738 GCF_018153835.1 Drosophila eugracilis | reverse complement strand
TATGTCTGTATGTCTGTAGTGTCTGTATGTCTGTATGTCCAGTATGTCTGTATGTCCGTATGTCAGCTGTCCGTATGTCCAGTATGTCTGTATGTCTGTCCAGGTGTCTAGGCTGTCCAGGTAGGTGTCTGTATGTCTGAATGTCTGTATGTCTGTATGTCTGTATGTCTGTATGTCTGTATGTCTGTATGTCTGTATGTCTGTATGTCTGTATGTCTGTATGTCTGTATGTCTGTATGTCCTGTATGTCTGTATGTCTGTATGTCTGTATGTCCGTGTCTGTATGTCTGTATGTCTGTATGTCTGTATGTCTGTATGTCTGTATGTCTGTATGTCTGTATGTCTGTATGTCTGTATGTCTGTATGTCTGTATGTCTGTATGTCTGTATGTCTGTATGTCTGTATGTCTGTATGTCTGTATGTCTGTATGTCTGTATGTCTGTATGTCTTTATGTCTGTATGTCTGTATGTCTGTATGTCTGTATGTCTGTATGTCCGTATGTCTGTATGTCTGTATGTCTGTATGTCTGTATGTCTGTATGTCTGTATGTCTGTATGTCTGTATGTCTGTATGTCTGTATGTCCTGTATGTCTGTATGTCTGTATGTCCGTATGTCCGTATATGTCTGTATGTCCGTATGTCCGTATGTCTGTATGTCCGTATGTCTGTATGTCCGTATGTCCGTATGTCCGTATGTCTGTATGTCTGTATGTCTGTATGTCCGTATGTCCGTATGTCCGTATGTCTGTATGTCCGTGTATGTCTGTATGTCTGTATGTCTGTATGTCTGTATGTCTGTATGTCTGTATGTCTGTATGTCTGTATGTCTGTATGTCTGTATGTCTGTATGTCTGTATGTCTGTATGTCTGTATGTCTGTATGTCTGTATGTCTGTATGTCTGTATGTCTGTATCTGTCCATGTCTGTATGTCTGTATGTCTGTATGTCTGTCTGTATGTCTGTATGTCTGTATGTCTGTATGTCTGTATGTCTGTATGTCTGTATGTCTGTATGTCTGTATGTCTGTATGTCTGTATGTCTGTATGTCTGTATGTCTGTATGTCTGTATGTCTGTATGTCTGTATGTCTGTATGTCATGTCTGTATGTCTGTATGTCTGTATGTCTGTATGTCTGTATGTCTGTATGTCTGTATGTCTGTATGTCTGTATGTCTGTATGTCTGTATGTCTGTATGTCTGTATGTCTGTATGTCTGTATGTCTGTATGTCTGTATGTCTGTATGTCTGTATGTCTGTATGTCTGTATGTCTGTATGTCTGTATGTGTCTGTATGTCTGTATGTCCGGTATGTCTGTATGTCTGTATGTCTGTATGTCTGTATGTCTGTATGTCTGTATGTCTGTATGTCTGTATGTCTGTATGTCTGTATGTCTGTATGTCTGTATGTCTGTATGTCTGTATGTCTGTATGTCTGTATGTCTGTATGTCTGTATGTCTGTATGTCTGTATGTCTGTATGTCTGTATGTCTGTATGTCTGTATGTCTGTATGTCTGTATGTCTGTATGTCTGTATGTCTGTATGTCTGTATGTCTGTATGTCTGTATGTCTGTATGTCTGTATGTCTGTATGTCTGTATGTCTGTATGTCTGTATGTCTGTATGTCTGTATGTCTGTATGTCTGTATGTCTGTATGTCTGTATGTCTGTATGTCTGTATGTCTGTATGTCTGTATGTCTGTATGTCTGTATGTCTGTATGTCTGTATGTCTGTATGTCTGTATGTCTGTATGTCTGTATGTCTGTATGTCTGTATGTCTGTATGTCTGTATGTCTGTATGTCTGTATGTCTGTATGTCTGTATGTCTGTATGTCTGTATGTCTGTATGTCTGTATGTCTGTATGTCTGTATGTCTGTATGTCTGTATGTCTGTATGTCTGTATGTCTGTATGTCTGTATGTCTGTATGTCTTGTATGTCTGTATGTCTGTATGTCTGTATGTCTGTATGTCTGTATGTCTGTATGTCTGTATGTCTGTATGTCTGTATGTCTGTATGTCTGTATGTCTGTATGTCTGTATGTCTGTATGTCTGTATGTCTGTATGTCTGTATGTCTGTATGTCTGTATGTCTGTATGTCTGTATGTCTGTATGTCTGTATGTCTGTATGTCTGTATGTCTGTATGTCTGTATGTCTGTATGTCTGTATGTCTGTATGTCTGTATGTCTGTATGTCTGTATGTCTGTATGTCTGTATGTCTGTATGTCTGTATGTCTGTATGTCTGTATGTCTGTATGTCTGTATGTCTGTATGTCTGTATGTCTGTATGTCTGTATGTCTGTATGTCTGTATGTCTGTATGTCTGTATGTCTGTATGTCTGTATGTCTGTATGTCTGTATGTCATGTCTGTATGTCTGTATGTCTGTATGTCTGTATGTCTGTATGTCTGTATGTCTGTATGTCTGTATGTCTGTATGTCTGTATGTCTGTATGTCTGTATGTCTGTATGTCTGTATGTCTGTATGTCTGTATGTCTGTATGTCTGTATGTCTGTATGTCTGTATGTCTGTATGTCTGTATGTCTGTATGTCTGTATGTCTGTATGTCTGTATGTCTGTATGTCTGTATGTCTGTATGTCTGTATGTCTGTATGTCTGTATGTCTGTATGTCTGTATGTCTGTATGTCTGTATGTCTGTATGTCTGTATGTCTGTATGTCTGTATGTCTGTATGTCTGTATGTCTGTATGTCTGTATGTCTGTATGTCTGTATGTCTGTATGTCTGTATGTCTGTATGTCTGTATGTCTGTCTGTATGTCTGTATGTCTGTATGTCTGTATGTCTGTATGTCTGTATGTCTGTATGTCTGTATGTCTGTATGTCTGTATGTCTGTATGTCTGTATGTCTGTATGTCTGTATGTCTGTATGTCTGTATGTCTGTATGTCTGTATGTCTGTATGTCTGTATGTCTGTATGTCTGTATGTCTGTATGTCTGTATGTCTGTATGTCTGTATGTCTGTATGTCTGTATGTCTGTCGCATGTTTTTGTTGCCATTTCACCAGTGCCCTTTTTGTGCACTAGCCATATTGGGTTGTTGTACGGAGACACGGTTTCTGATTATGCCGTTGTCCAATAGATTTAGGATTTCCTGTTAACAAAATCGGCCGCCCCATGGGGTAGGATACAGTTTTGCATAAATAGGTTCTTCATCTATGTTCTTATTGTGCTATACCGAAGTGTTATACGGTAGTGCCTCATTAAGTCCAATGCTTTTCTGCTTTTAAGCATTTTTATAAAGGCATCTTGATTACAGGGGTGCGTCAGAGCATTCTACGTTAGTAAAGTGACATCAGCGCCAGGTATGTCTGTATGTCTGTATGTATGTATGTCTGTATGTCTGTATGTCTGTATGTCTGTATGTCTGTATGTCTGTATGTCTGTATGTCTGTATGTCTGTATGTCTGTATGTCTGTATGTCTGTATGTCTGTATGTCTGTATGTCTGTATGTCTGTATGTCTGTATGTCTGTATGTCTGTATGTCTGTATGTCTGTATGTCTGTATGTCTGTATGTCTGTATGTCTGTATGTCTGTATGTCTGTATGTCTGTATGTCTGTATGTCTGTATGTCTGTATGTCTGTATGTCTGTATGTCTGTATGTCTGTATGTCTGTATGTCTGTATGTCTGTATGTCTGTATGTCTGTATGTCTGTATGTCTGTATGTCTGTATGTCTGTATGTCTGTATGTCTGTATGTCTGTATGTCTGTATGTCTGTATGTCTGTATGTCTGTATGTCTGTATGTCTGTATGTCTGTATGTCTGTATGTCTGTATGTCTGTATGTCTGTATGTCTGTATGTCTGTGGATGTCTGTATGTCTGTATGTCTGTATGTCTGTATGTCTGTATGTCTGTATGTCTGTCTGTATGTCTGTATGTCTGTATGTCTGTATGTCTGTATGTCTGTATGTCTGTATGTCTGTATGTCTGTATGTCTGTATGTCTGTATGTCTGTATGTCTGTATGTCTGTATGTCTGTATGTCTGTATGTCTGTATGTCTGTATGTCTGTATGTCTGTATGTCTGTATGTCTGTATGTCTGTATGTCTGTATGTCTGTATGTCTGTGTCTATGTCTGTCTGTATGTCTGTATGTCTGTATGTCTGTATGTCTGTATGTCTGTATGTCTGTATGTCTGTATGTCTGTATGTCTGTATGTCTGTATGTCTGTATGTCTGTATGTCTGTATGTCTGTATGTCTGTATGTCTGTATGTCTGTATGTCTGTATGTCTGTATGTCTGTATGTCTGTATGTCTGTATGTCTGTATGTCTGTATGTCTGTATGTCTGTATGTCTGTATGTCTGTATGTCTGTATGTCTGTATGTCTGTATGTCTGTATGTCTGTATGTCTGTATGTCTGTATGTCTGTATGTCTGTATGTCTGTATGTCTGTATGTCTGTATGTCTGTATGTCTGTATGTCTGTATGTCTGTATGTCTGTATGTCTGTATGTCTGTATGTCTGTATGTCTGTATGTCTGTATGTCTGTATGTCTGTATGTCTGTATGTCTGTATGTCTGTATGTCTGTATGTCTGTATGTCTGTATGTCTGTATGTCAGGGGCTGTATGTCTGTATGTCTGTATGTCTGTATGTCTGTATGTCTGTATGTCTGTATGTCTGTATGTCTGTATGTCTGTATGTCTGTATGTCTGTATGTCTGTATGTCTGTATGTCTGTATGTCTGTATGTCTGTATGTCTGTATGTCTGTATGTCTGTATGTCTGTATGTCTGTATGTCTGTATGTCTGTATGTCTGTATGTCTGTATGTCTGTATGTCTGTATGTCTGTATGTCTGTATGTCTGTATGTCTGTATGTCTGTATGTCTGTATGTCTGTATGTCTGTATGTCTGTATGTCTGTATGTCTGTATGTCTGTATGTCTGTATGTCTGTATGTCTGTATGTCTGTATGTCTGTATGTCTGTATGTCTGTATGTCTGTATGTCTGTATGTCTGTATGTCTGTATGTCTGTATGTCTGTATGTCTGTATGTCTGTATGTCTGTATGTCTGTATGTCTGTATGTCTGTATGTCTGTATGTCTGTATGTCTGTATGTCTGTATGTCTGTATGTCTGTATGTCTGTATGTCTGTCTGTATGTCTGTATGTCTGTATGTCTGTATGTCTGGCTGTCTGTATGTCTGTATGTCTGTATGTCTGTATGTCTGTATGTCTGTATGTCTGTATGTCTGTATGTCTGTATGTCTGTATGTCTGTATGTCTGTATGTCTGTATGTCTGTATGTCTGTATGTCTGTATGTCTGTATGTCTGTATGTCTGTATGTCTGTATGTCTGTATGTCTGTATGTCTGTATGTCTGTATGTCTGTATGTCTGTATGTCTGTATGTCTGTATGTCTGTATGTCTGTATGTCTGTATGTCTGTATGTCTGTATGTCTGTATGTCTGTATGTCTGTATGTCTGTATGTCTGTATGTCTGTATGTCTGTATGTCTGTATGTCTGTATGTCTGTATGTCTGTATGTCTGTATGTCTGTATGTCTGTATGTCTGTATGTCTGTATGTCTGTATGTCTGTATGTCTGTATGTCTGTATGTCTGTATGTCTGTATGTCTGTATGTCTGTATGTCTGTATGTCTGTATGTCTGTATGTCTGTATGTCTGTCTGTATGTCTGTATGTCTGTATGTCTGTATGTCTGTATGTCTGTATGTCTGTATGTCTGTATGTCTGTATGTCTGTATGTCTTGTATGTCTGTATGTCTGTATGTCTGTATGTCTGTATGTCTGTATGTCTGTATGTCTGTATGTCTGTATGTCTGTATGTCTGTATGTCTGTATGTCTGTATGTCTGTATGTCTGTATGTCTGTATGTCTGTATGTCTGTATGTCTGTATGTCTGTATGTCTGTGGCTGTCTGTATGTCTGTATGTCTGTATGTCTGTATGTCTGTATGTCTGTATGTCTGTATGTCTGTATGTCTGCATGTCTGTGCATGTCTGTATGTCTGTATGTCTGTATGTCTGTATGTCTGTATGTCTGTATGTCTGTATGTCTGTATGTCTGTATGTCTGTATGTCTGTCCGTATGTCTGTATGTCTGTATGTCCGTATGTCTGTATGTCTGTATGTCTGTATGTCCAGGCTATGTCTGTATGTCTGTATGTCTGTATGTCTGTATGTCTGTATGTCTGTATGTCTGTATGTCTGTATGTCTGTATGTCTGTATGTCTGTATGTCTGTATGTCCGTATGTCTGTGCTGTCTGTATGTCTGTATGTCTGTATGTCTGTATGTCTGTATGTCTGTATGTCTGTATGTCTGTATGTCCGTATGTCTGTATGTCCGTATGTCTTGTATGTCTGTATGTCTGTGGTGTCTGTATGTCTGTATGTCTGTATGTCTGTATGTCTGTATGTCTGTATGTCTGTATGTCTGTATGTCTGTATGTCTGTATGTCTGTATGTCTGTATGTCTGTATGTCTCTATATCTGTATGTCTGTGCTGTCTGTATGTCTGTATGTCTGTATGTCCGTGGCTGTATGTCTGTATGTCCGTATGTCTGTATGTCCGTAGTCTGTATGTCTGTATGTCTGTATGTCTGTATGTCTGTATGTCTGTATGTCTGTATGTCTGTATGTCCGTATGTCCGGTATGTCTGTATGTCTGTATGTCCGTGGGTTCGTATGTCCGTCTGTATGTCTGTATGTCGGTGTCTGTATGTCTGTATGTCTGTATGTCTGTATGTCTTGTATGTCTGTATGTCTGTATGTCTGTATGTCTGTATGTCTGTATGTCTGTATGTCTGTATGTCTGTATGTCTGTATGTCTGTATGTCTGTATGTCTGTATGTCTGTATGTCTGTATGTCTGTATGTCTGTATGTCTGTATGTCTGTATGTCTGTATGTCTGTATGTCTGTATGTCTGTATGTCTGTATGTCTGTATGTCTGTATGTCTGTATGTCTGTATGTCTGTATGTCTGTATGTCTGTATGTCTGTATGTCTGTATGTCTGTATGTCTGTATGTCTGTATGTCTGTATGTCTGTATGTCTGTATGTCTGTATGTCTGTATGTCTGTATGTCTGTATGTCTGTATGTCTGTATGTCTGTATGTCTGTATGTCCGTATGTCTGTATGTCTGTATGTCTGCGTCGATTTGTAATGTCTGTATGTCTGTATGTCTGTATGTCTGTATGTCTGTATGTCTGTATGTCTGTATGTCTGTATGTCTGTATGTCTGTATGTCTGTATGTCTGTATGTCTGTATGTCTGTATGTCCGTATGTCTGTATGTCTGTATGTAGGCTGTATGTCTGTATGTCTGTATGTCTGTATGTCTGTATGTCCGTATGTCCGTATGTCCGTGCCCGTGTCTGTATGTCTGTATGTCTGTATGTCCGTATGTCTGTATGTCTGTATGTCCGTATGTCTGTAGTCTGTATGTCTGTATGTCTGTAGCTGTCCGTATGTCTGTATGTCTGTAGGGCTGTCTGTATGTCTGTATGTCTGTATGTCTGTATGTCTGTATGTCTGTATGTCTGTATGTCTGTATGTCTGTATTGTATGTCTGTATGTCTGTGTTGTATGTCTGTATGTCTGTATGTCTGTATGTCTGTATGTCTGTATGTCTGTATGTCTGTATGTCTGTATGTCTGTATGTCCGTATGTCTGTATGTCTGTATGTCTGTATGTCTGTATGTCCGTATGTCTGTATGTCTGTGGTCTGTATGTCTGTATGTCTGTATGTCTGTA
>NW_024572694.1:0-6232 GCF_018153835.1 Drosophila eugracilis | reverse complement strand
TTTAGCTGTGAATGCAGTTTTGTTAGAAATTTAACAAGGAATCGAACGAGATATGCCATTCCAGATTCGAGTAACTATTGGCTTAGTTATAGCAATAATACTGCAACTTAAATTAGAAAAAATGGGAAAATTTAAGTTGGCATATTTGATAACGGTAAATATTGTCCATTTTCGCGAGAAATGGATCAAAATTCGCAATTTTAGCTGTGAATGCCGTTTTGTTAGAAATTTAACAAGGAATCGAACGAGATATGCCATTCCAGATTCGAGTAACTATTGGCTTAGTTATAGCAATAATACTGCAACTTAAATTAGAAAAAAATGGGAAAATTTAAGTTGGCATATTTAATAACGGGAAAATCATCCATTTTTGCGAGAAATGGATCAAAATTCGCAATTTTAGCTGTGAATGCAGTTTTGTTAGAAATTTAACAAGGAATCGAACGAGATATGCCATTCCAGATTCGAGTAACTATTGGCTTAGTTATAGCAATAATACTGCAACTTAAATTAGGAAAAATGGGAAAATTTAAGTTGGCATATTTGATAACGGGTAATATCATCCATTTTTGCGAGAAATGGATCAAAATTCGCAATTTTAGCTGTGAATGCAGTTTTGTTAGAAATTTAACAAGGAATCGAACGAGATATGCCATTCCAGATTCGAGTAACTATTGGCTTAGTTATAGCAATAATACTGCAACTTAAATTAGGAAAAATGGGAAAATTTAAGTTGGCATATTTGATAACGGGTAATATCATCCATTTTTGCGAGAAATGGATCAAAATTCGCAATTTTAGCTGTGAATGCAGTTTTGTTAGAAATTTAACAAGGAATCGAACGAGATATGCCATTCCAGATTCGAGTAACTATTGGCTTAGTTATAGCAATAATACTGCAACTTAAATTAGAAAAAATGGGAAAAATTTAAGTTGGCATATTTGATAACGGGTAATATCGTCCATTTTCGCGAGAAATGGATCAAAATTCGCAATTTTAGCTGTGAATGCAGTTTTGTTAGAAATTTAACAAGGAATCGAACGAGATAGGCCATTCCAGATTCGAGTAACTATTGGCTTAGTTATAGCAATAATACTGCAACTTAAATTAGGAAAAATGGGAAAATTTAAGTTGGCATATTTGATAACGGTAATATCGTCCATTTTTGCGAGAAATGGATCAAAATTCGCAATTTTAGCTGTGAATGCAGTTTTGTTAGAAATTTAACAAGGAATCGAACGAGATATGCCATTCCAGATTCGAGTAACTATTGGCTTAGTTATAGCAATAATACTGCAACTTAAATTAGAAAAAATGGGAAAATTTAAGTTGGCATATTTGATAACGGGTAATATCGTCCATTTTTGCGAGAAATGGATCAAAATTCGCAATTTTAGCTGTGAATGCAGTTTTGTTAGAAATTTAACAAGGAATCGAACGAGATATGCCATTCCAGATTCGAGTAACTATTGGCTTAGTTATAGCAATAATACTGCAACTTAAATTAGGAAAAAATGGGAAAATTTAAGTTGGCATATTTGATAACGGGTAATATCATCCATTTTCGCGAGAAATGGATCAAAATTCGCAATTTTAGCTGTGAATGCAGTTTTGTTAGAAATTTAACAAGGAATCGAACGAGATATGCCATTCCAGATTCGAGTAACTATTGGCTTAGTTATAGCAATAATACTGCAACTTAAATTAGGAAAAATGGGAAAATTTAAGTTGGCATATTTGATAACGGTAATATCGTCCATTTTCGCGAGAATTGGATCAAAATTCGGAATTTTAGCTGTGAATGCAGTTTTGTTAGAAATTTAACAAGGAATCGAACGAGGTAGGCCATTCCAGATTCGAGTAACTATTGGCTTAGTTATAGCCGTAATACTGCCAGTTAAATTAGGAAAATGGTTAAACCAAATATCACATATATAATAACGGGAAAATCGTCCATTTTTGCGAGAAATGGATCAAAATTCGCAATTTTAGCTGTGAATGCAGTTTTGTTAGAAATTTAACAAGGAATCGAACGAGATATGCCATTCCAGATTCGAGTAACTATTGGCTTAGTTATAGCAATAATACTGCAACTTAAATTAGAAAAAATGGGAAAATTTAAGTTGGCATATTTGATAACGGGTAATATCGTCCATTTTCGCGAGAAATGGATCAAAATTCGCAATTTTAGCTGTGAATGCAGTTTTGTTAGAAATTTAACAAGGAATCGAACGAGATATGCCATTCCAGATTCGAGTAACTATTGGCTTAGTTATAGCAATAATACTGCAACTTAAATTAGGAAAAAATGGGAAAATTTAAGTTGGCATATTTGATAACGGGTAATATCATCCATTTTTGCGAGAAATGGATCAAAATTCGCAATTTTAGCTGTGAATGCAGTTTTGTTAGAAATTTAACAAGGAATCGAACGAGATATGCCATTCCAGATTCGAGTAACTATTGGCTTAGTTATAGCAATAATACTGCAACTTAAATTAGAAAAAATGGGAAAATTTAAGTTGGCATATTTGATAACGGTAATATCGTCCATTTTCGCGAGAAATGGATCAAAATTCGCAATTTTAGCTGTGAATGCAGTTTTGTTAGAAATTTAACAAGGAATCGAACGAGATATGCCATTCCAGATTCGAGTAACTATTGGCTTAGTTATAGCAATAATACTGCAACTTAAATTAGGAAAAATGGGAAAATTTAAGTTGGCATATTTGATAACGGGTAATATCGTCCATTTTTGCGAGAAATGGATCAAAATTCGCAATTTTAGCTGTGAATGCAGTTTTGTTAGAAATTTAACAAGGAATCGAACGAGATATGCCATTCCAGATTCGAGTAACTATTGGCTTAGTTATAGCAATAATACTGCAACTTAAATTAGGAAAAATGGGAAAATTTAAGTTGGCATATTTGATAACGGGAAATATCGTCCATTTTCGCGAGAAATGGATCAAAATTCGCAATTTTAGCTGTGAATGCAGTTTTGTTAGAAATTTAACAAGGAATCGAACGAGATATGCCATTCCAGATTCGAGTAACTATTGGCTTAGTTATAGCAATAATACTGCAACTTAAATTAGGAAAAATGGGAAAATTTAAGTTGGCATATTTGATAACGGTAATATCGTCCATTTTTGCGAGAAATGGATCAAAATTCGCAATTTTAGCTGTGAATGCAGTTTTGTTAGAAATTTAACAAGGAATCGAACGAGATATGCCATTCCAGATTCGAGTAACTATTGGCTTAGTTATAGCAATAATACTGCAACTTAAATTAGAAAAAATGGGAAAATTTAAGTTGGCATATTTGATAACGGGTAATATCGTCCATTTTCGCGAGAAATGGATCAAAATTCGCAATTTTAGCTGTGAATGCAGTTTTGTTAGAAATTTAACAAGGAATCGAACGAGATATGCCATTCCAGATTCGAGTAACTATTGGCTTAGTTATAGCAATAATACTGCAACTTAAATTAGGAAAAAATGGGAAAATTTAAGTTGGCATATTTGATAACGGTAATATCGTCCATTTTCGCGAGAAATGGATCAAAATTCGCAATTTTAGCTGTGAATGCAGTTTTGTTAGAAATTTAACAAGGAATCGAACGAGATATGCCATTCCAGATTCGAGTAACTATTGGCTTAGTTATAGCAATAATACTGCAACTTAAATTAGAAAAAATGGGAAAATTTAAGTTGGCATATTTGATAACGGTAATATCGTCCATTTTCGCGAGAAATGGATCAAAATTCGCAATTTTAGCTGTGAATGCAGTTTTGTTAGAAATTTAACAAGGAATCGAACGAGATAGGCCATTCCAGATTCGAGTAACTATTGGCTTAGTTATAGCAAATACTGCAACTTAAATTAGGGAAAAATGGGAAAATTTAAGTTGGCATATTTGATAACGGGAATATCGTCCATTTTCGCGAGAAATGGATCAAAATTCGCAATTTTAGCTGTGAATGCAGTTTTGTTAGAAATTTAACAAGGAATCGAACGAGATATGCCATTCCAGATTCGAGTAACTATTGGCTTAGTTATAGCAATAATACTGCAACTTAAATTAGAAAAAATGGGAAAATTTAAGTTGGCATATTTGATAACGGGTAATATCGTCCATTTTTGCGAGAAATGGATCAAAATTTCGCAATTTTAGCTGTGAATGCAGTTTTGTTAGAAATTTAACAAGGAATCGAACGAGATATGCCATTCCAGATTCGAGTAACTATTGGCTTAGTTATAGCAATAATACTGCAACTTAAATTAGAAAAAATGGGAAAATTTAAGTTGGCATATTTGATAACGGGGTAATATCGTCCATTTTTGCGAGAAATGGATCAAAATTCGCAATTTTAGCTGTGAATGCAGTTTTGTTAGAAATTTAACAAGGAATCGAACGAGATATGCCATTCCAGATTCGAGTAACTATTGGCTTAGTTATAGCAATAATACTGCAACTTAAATTAGAAAAAATGGGAAAATTTAAGTTGGCATATTTGATAACGGTAATATCGTCCATTTTCGCGAGAAATGGATCAAAATTCGCAATTTTAGCTGTGAATGCAGTTTTGTTAGAAATTTAACAAGGAATCGAACGAGATATGCCATTCCAGATTCGAGTAACTATTGGCTTAGTTATAGCAATAATAC
Source organism: Drosophila eugracilis (assembly GCF_018153835.1). Taxonomy (NCBI): domain Eukaryota; kingdom Metazoa; phylum Arthropoda; class Insecta; order Diptera; family Drosophilidae; genus Drosophila; species Drosophila eugracilis. The sequence goes on along the minus strand of NW_024572694.1, from coordinate 1,559 downwards.
TGCAACTTAAATTAGGAAAATGGGAAAATTTAAGTTGGCATATTTGATAACGGGAATATCGTCCATTTTTGCGAGAAATGGATCAAAATTCGCAATTTTAGCTGTGAATGCAGTTTTGTTAGAAATTTAACAAGGAATCGAACGAGATATGCCATTCCAGATTCGAGTAACTATTGGCTTAGTTATAGCAATAATACTGCAACTTAAATTAGAAAAAATGGGAAAATTTAAGTTGGCATATTTGATAACGGGTAATATCATCCATTTTTGCGAGAAATGGATCAAAATTCGCAATTTTAGCTGTGAATGCAGTTTTGTTAGAAATTTAACAAGGAATCGAACGAGATATGCCATTCCAGATTCGAGTAACTATTGGCTTAGTTATAGCAATAATACTGCAACTTAAATTAGAAAAAATGGGAAAATTTAAGTTGGCATATTTGATAACGGGAAATATCGTCCATTTTTGCGAGAAATGGATCAAAATTCGCAATTTTAGCTGTGAATGCAGTTTTGTTAGAAATTTAACAAGGAATCGAACGAGATATGCCATTCCAGATTCGAGTAACTATTGGCTTAGTTATAGCAATAATACTGCAACTTAAATTAGAAAAAATGGGAAAATTTAGGTTGGCATATTTGATAACGGTTATATTGTCCATTTTCGCGAGAAATGGATCAAAATACGCAATTTTAGCTGTGAATGCAGTTTTGTTAGAAATTTAACAAGGAATCGAACGAGATATGCCATTCCAGATTCGAGAAACTATTGGCTTAGTTATAGCAATAATACAGCAACTTAAATTAGGAAAAATGGGAAAATTTAAGTTGGCATATTTGAAAACGGTAATATCGTCCATTTTCGCGAGAATTGGATCAAAATTCGGAATTTTAGCTGTGAATGCAGTTTTGTTAGAAATTTAACAAGGAATCGAACGAGGTAGGCCATTCCAGATTCGAGTAACTATTGGCTTAGTTATAGCCGTAATACTGCCAGTTAAATTAGGAAAAATGGTTAAACCAAATATCACATATATAATAACGGGAAAATCGTCCATTTTTGCGAGAAATGGATCAAAATTCGCAATTTTAGCTGTGAATGCCGTATTGTTAGAAATTTAACAAGGAATCGAACGAGATATGCCATTCCAGATTCGAGTAACTATTGGCTTAGTTATAGCAATAATACTGCAACTTAAATTAGGAAAAATGGGAAAATTTAAGTTGGCATATTTGATAACGGGTAATATCATCCATTTTTGCGAGAAATGGATCAAAATTCGCAATTTTAGCTGTGAATGCAGTTTTGTTAGAAATTTAACAAGGAATCGAACGAGATATGCCATTCCAGATTCGAGTAACTATTGGCTTAGTTATAGCAATAATACTGCAACTTAAATTAGGAAAAATGGGAAAATTTAGGTTGGCATATTTGATAACGGTAATATCGTCCATTTTCGCGAGAAATGGATCAAAATTCGCAATTTTAGCTGTGAATGCAGTTTTGTTAGAAATTTAACAAGGAATCGAACGAGATATGCCATTCCAGATTCGAGTAA
>NW_024572693.1:0-10676 GCF_018153835.1 Drosophila eugracilis | reverse complement strand
GCCGCCCGCCGCCTGCCGCCTGCCGCCTGCCGCCTGCCGCCTGCCGCCTGCCGCCTGCCGCCCGCTTCAGCCTGCCGCCTGCCGCCTGCCGCCTGTCGCCTGTCAGCCTGGGCCGCCTGCCGCCTGCCGCCCGTCGCCTGTCGCCCGCCGGGCCGCCTGCCGCCGCGCCGCCTGCCGCCCCCTGCCTGCCGCCTGCCGCCTGCCGCCCCCGCCGCCTGCCGCCTGGTCCGCTGGCCCGTCAGCCTGCCGCCCGCCGCCTGCCGCCTGCCGCCCGCCGCCTGCCGCCTGCCGCCTGCCGCCTGCTGCCTGCCGCCTGCCGCCTGCCGCCTGCCGCCCGCCGCCTGCTGCCTGCCGCCTGCCGCCTGCCGCCTGTCGCCTGCCGCCTGCCGCCTGCTGCCGCTCCGCCGCCTGCTGCCTGCCGCCTGCCGCCTGGAGCCGCCTGCCGCCTGTCAGCCTGCTGCCTGCCGCCTGTTGCCTCGCCGCCGCCTGTTGCCTGCCGCCTGCCGCCTGCCGCCTGCCGCCTGCCGCCTGTCGCCCGCCGCCTGGCCGCCTGCCGCCTGCCGCCTGCCGCCTGCCCGCCTGCCGCCTGCCGCCTGCCGCCTGCCAGCCTGCCGCCTGCCGCCCGCCGCCCCCGCCGCCTGCCGCCTGCCACCTGCCGCCTGCCGCCTGCCGCCTGCCGCCTGCCGCCGCCTGCCGCCTGCCGCCCGCCGCCTGCCGCCCGCCGCCCGCCGCCTGCCGCCCGCCGCCTGCCGCCTGCCGCCTGCCGCCTGCCGCCTGCCGCCTGCCGCCTGCCGCCTGCCGCCTGCCTTGCCTTGCCGCCTGCCGCCCGCCTGCCGCCTGTCGCCTGCCGCCTGCCCGTCGCCGCCTGCCGCCTGCCGCCTGCCGCCTGCCGCCCGCCGCCTGCCGCCTGCCGCCTGCCGCCCTGCCGCCTGCCGCCTGTCGCCTGCCGCCTGCCGCCCGTCAGGCCGCCTGCCGCCTGCCGCCCGCCGCCTCTCGCCTGCCCGCCGCCCGCCGCCTGCCGCCTGCCGCCTGCCGCCTGCCGCCCGCCGCCCGTTGCCCGCCGCCTGCCGCCGCCTGCCGCCTGCCGCCCGTCGCCGCCGCCTGCCGCCTGCCGCCTGCCGCCTGTTGCCGCCCGTCGCCCGCCGCCCGTCGCCGCTGCCTGCCGCCTGTTGCCTGTTGCCTCGCCTGTCGCCTGTCGCCCGCCGCCTGCCGCCCGCTGCCGCCCGTCGCCTGCCGCCTGCCGCCTGCCGCCTGTTGCTTTTTTTTTTTTGCCGCTTGTTGCCTGCCGCCCGCCGCCTGCCGCCTGTTGCCTGCCGCCTGCCGCCTGCCGCCTGCCGCCTTGCCTGTCGCCTGTTGCCTGTTGCCTGCCGCCTGCCGCCTGCCGCCCGCCCGGCCTGTCGCCTGCCGCCTGCCGCCTGCCGCCTGCCGCCTGCCGCCTGCCGCCTGTCGCCTGCCGCCGCCTGCCCGTTGCCAGCCGCCTGCCGCCTGCCGTTTCGCCTGTTGCCTGCCGCCTGCCGCCTGCCGCCTGCCGCCTGCCGCCCGCCGCCTGCCGCCCGCCGCCTGCCGCCCGCCGCCTGCCGCCGCCTGCCGGGCCCGCCGCCTGCCAGCCCGCCGCCTGCCGCCTGCCGCCCGCCGCCCGCCGCCTGCCGCCCGCCGCCCGCCGCCCGCCGCCTGCCGCCCGCCGCCCGCCGCCTGCCGCCTGCCGCCCGCCGCCTCGCCGCCTGCTCGCCCGCCTGCCCGTCGCCTGTCGCCTGCCGCCTGCCGCCTGCCGCCGTCAGCCCGCGCCGCCCGTCGCCTGCCGCCTGTCGCCCGCCGCCTGCCGCCTGCCGCCTGCCGCCCGCCGCCTGCCGCCCGCCGCCTGCCGCCCGCCGCCTGTCGCCTGCCTGCCGCCTGCCGCCTGCCGCCTGCCGCCTGCCGCCTGCCGCCTGCCGCCCGCCGCCTGCCGCCTGCCGCCTGCCGCCCGCCGCCCGCCGCCTGCCGCCTGCCGCCTGGCCGCCTGCCGCCTGCCGCCTGCCGCCTGTCAGCTCCGCCGCCCGCCGCCTGCCGCCTGCCCGCCTGCCGCCTGCCGCCTGCCGCCTGCCGCCTGCCGCCCGCCGCCTGCGTCCAGCCTGCCGCCCGCCGCCTGCCGCCTGCCGCCCGCCGCCTGCCGCCTGCCGCCTGCCGCCCGCCGCCTGCCGCCTGCCGCCTGCCGCCCCGCCGCCTGCCGCCTGCCGCCTGCCGCCTGCCGCCTGCCGCCTGCCGCCCGCCGCCTGCCGCCTGCCGCCCGCCCGCCTGCCGCCTGCCGCCTGCCGCCTGTCGCCTGCCGCCTCGCCTGCCGCCTGCCGCCCGCTCGCCTGCCGCCTGCCGCCCGCCGCCTGCCGCCTGCCGCCTGTCGCCCGCCGCCTCGCCGTCTGCCGCCTGGCCGCCTGCCAGCCTGCCGCCTGTCGCCCTGTTGCCTGCCGCCTGCCGCCCGCCGCCTGCCGCCTGCCGCCTGCCGCCTGCCGCCTGCCGCCTGCCGCCTGTCAGCCCGCCGCCTGCCGCCTGCCGCCTCGCCCGCCGCCTGCCGCCTGCCGCCTGCCCGCCGCCTGCCGCCTGCCGCCCGCCGCCCGCCGCCTGCCGCCTGCCGCCTGCCGCCTGCCGCCTGCCGCCTGCCGCCTAGCCGCCTGCCGCCTGCCGCCTGCCGCCTGCCTGCCGCCTGCCGCCTCGCCGCCTGCGCCGCCTGCCGCCTGCCGCCTGCCGCCTGCCGCCTGCCGCCTGCCGCCTGTCCGCCTGCCGCCTGCCGCCCGCCGCCTGCCTGCCGCCTGCCCTGCCGCCCGTCGCCTGCCGCCTGTCGCCTGCCGCCCGCCGCCCGCCGCCTGCCGCCCGCCGCCTGCCGCCTGCCGCCTGCCGCCTGCCGCCCGCCGCCTGCCGCCTGCCCCGCCCGTTGCCTGGCTTCGCCTGCCGCCCGCCGCCCGCTGCTTGTTGTCTGTCGCTTTTGTTGCCTGTCGCCCGCCGCCTGCCGCCCGCCTGCCTGTCGCCCGCCGCCTGCTTTTTTTTTTCCTGTTTGTTTTCTGTTTGTTGCTTTGCTCTTCTGTTTTTCGCCTGCAGTTTGCCGTTTGCCGCCTGTTGCCTCTGTTGCCTGCCGCCTGCTCGCCTGCCGCCTGCCGCCTGCCGCCTGCCGCCTGCCGCCTGCTTCGCCTGCCGCCTGCCGCCCCGCCTGCCGCCGCTGCCTGCCGCCCGCCGCCCGCCGCCTGCCGCCTGCCGCCTGCTGCCTGGGCCGCCTGCCGCTCTGTTGCCTGCCGCCTGCCGCCTGCCGCCTGCCCCGTCGCCTGCCGCCTGCCGCCTGCCGCCTGCTGCCGCCTTGCCTGTCGCCTGCCGCCTGCCGCCTGCCGCCTGCCGCCTGCCGCCTGCCGCCTGCCGCCTGCCGCCTGGTGCCTGCCGCCTGCCGCCTGCCGCCTGCCGCCTGCCGCCTGCCGCCTGCCGCCTGCCGCCTGCCGCCTGCCGCCTGCCGCCTGCCGCCTGCCCGCCGCCTGCCGCCTGCCGCCTGCCGCCTGCCGCCTGCCGCCTGCCGCCTGCCGCCTGTTGCCTGCCGCCTGCCGCCTGCCGCCTGCCGCCTGCCGCCTGAGCCTGCCGCCTGCCGCCTGCCGCCTGCCGCCTGCCGCCTGCCGCCTGCCGCCTGCCGCCCGCCGCCCGCCGCCCGCCGCCTGCCGCCTGCCGCCTGCCGCCTGCCGCCTGCCGCCTGCCTGCCGCCTGCCGCCTGCCGCCTGCCGCCTGCCGCCTGCCGCCTGCCGCCTGCCGCCTGCCGCCTGCCGCCTGCCGCCTGCCGCCTGCCGCCTGCCGCCGCCTGCCGCCCGTCGCCCGCCGCCTGCCGCCTGCCGCCTGCCGCCCGCCGCCTGCCGCCTGCCGCCTGCCGCCCGCCGCCTGCCGCCTGCCGCCTGCCGCCTGCCGCCCGCCGCCCGCCGCCCGTCGCCCGTCGCCCGCCGCCTGTCGCCCGCCGCCTGCCGCCTGCCGCCTGCCGCCTGCCGCCCAGCCAGCCTGCCGCCTGCCGCCTGCCGCCTGCCGCCCGCCGCCTGCCGCCTGCCGCCTGCCGCCTGCCTGCCGCCTGCCGCCTGCCGCCTGCCGCCTGCCGCCTGCCGCCTGCTTCGCCTGCCGCCTGCCGCCTGCCGCCTGCCGCCTGTCGCCTGCCGCCTGCCGCCTGCCGCCTGTCGCCTGTCGCCTGCCGCCTGCCGCCTGCCGCCTGCCGCCGCCTGCCGCCTGCCGCCTGCCGCCTGCCGCCTGCCGCCTGCCGCCTGCCGCCTGCCGCCTGCCGCCTGCCGCCTGCCCGCCTGCCGCCTGCCGCCTGCCGCCTGCCGCCTGCCGCCTGCCGCTCTGCCGCCTGCCGCCTGTCGCCTGCTGCCTGCCGCCTGCCGCCCGCCGCCGCCTGCCGCCTGCCGCCTGCCGCCTGCCGCCTGCCGCCTGCCGCCTGTCGCCTGCCGCCTGCCGTCTGCCGCCTGCCGCCTGCCGCCTGCCGCCTGCCGCCTGCCGCCCGCCGCCCGCCGCCTGCCGCCCGCGCCCGCCGCCTGCCGCCTGCCGCCTGCCGCCTGCCGCCTGCCGCCCGCCGCCTGCCGCCTGCCGCCTGTCGCCTGCCGCCAGCCGCCCGCCGCCTGCCGCCTGCCGCCTGCCGCCGGCCGCCTGCCGCCTGCGCCGCCTGCCGCCTGCCGCCTGCCGCCTGCGCCTGCTGCCGCCTGCCGCCTGCCGCCTGCCGCCTGCCGCCTCGCTCGCCTGCCGCCTGCCGCCTGCCGCCTGCCGCCCGTCGCCTGCCGCCTGCCGCCCGTCGCCTGCCGCCTGCCGCCTGCCGCCTGCCGCCTGTCGCCTGCCGCCTGCCGCCCGTCGCCTGTCGCCTGCCGCCTGCCGCCTGCCGCCTGCCGCCTGCCGCCTGCCAGCCTGTCAGCCTGCCGCCTGCCGCCTGCCCCTGTTGCCCCTGCCAGCCTGCCGCCCGCCGCCTGCCGCCTGCCGCCTGCCGCCTGCCGCCTGCCGCCCGCCGCCCGCCGCCTGCCGCCTGCCGCCTGCCGCCTCGGCCTGCCGCCTGCCGCCTGCCGCCTGCCGCCTGCCGCCTGCCGCCCGCCGCCTGCCGCCTGCCGCCTGCCGCCTGCCGCCCCGCCGCCTGCCGCCTGCCGCCCAGCCGCCTGCCGCCTGCCGCCTGCCGCCTGCCGCCTGCCGCCTGCCGCCTGCCGCCAGCCGCCTGCCGCCTGCCGCCTGCCGCCTGCCGCCGCCTGCCTGCCGCCCGCCGCCTGCCGCCTGCCGCCTGCCGCCCGCCGCCTGCCGCCTGCCGCCTGCCGCCTGTCGCCTGCCCGCCTGGCGCCCGCCGCCCGCCTGCCTGCCGCCTGTCGCCTGCTGCCTGCCAGCCCCGTTGCCTGCCAGCCTGCCGCCTGTCGCCCGCCAGCCTGCCGCCTGCCGCCCGCCGCCTGCCGCCTGCCGCCTGCCGCCTGCCGCCTGCCGCCTCGCCGCCTGCCGCCTGCCGCCGCCTGCCGCCTGCCGCCTGCCGCCTGCCGCCTGTTGCCTGTCAGCCTGTCGCCTGGTTGCCTCCGCCTGCCGCCTGCCTGTCGTCTGCCCTGCTCGCCTGTCGCCTGCCGCCTGCCGCCTGTCGCCTGCCGCCTGGCCGCCCGTCGCCCGCCGCCCGCCGCCCGCCGCCTGCCGCCTGCCGCCTGTCAGCCTGCCGCCTGTCGCCTGCCGCCCGGCCGCCCGCCGCCTGCCGCCTGTCGCCCGCCGCCTGCCGCCTGCCGCCTGCCGCCACTGCGCGCCTGCCGCCTGCCGCCTGCCGCCTGCCGCACCTGCCGCCTAGCCGCCTGCCGCCTGCGTCGCCTGTCGCCCGCCGTCGCCCGCCGCCTGCCGCCTGTCGCCCGCCGCCTGCCTGTCGCCCGCCGCCCGTCCGCCCGCCGCCTGCCGTTCCCGCCTGTCGCCCGTCGCCCACCGTCCTGCCGCCTGCAGCCGCCCGCCGCCTGCCGTTCGTTGCCTGCCGCTCGGGCCGCGTGCTGCCTGTCGTCCCAAGCCGCCCTGCCGCTGCCGCCTCGCCGCCCGCCGCCTGCCGCCCGCCGCCCGTCGCCTCGCGCCGCGCCGCCGCCCGCCGCCGGCCGCCTGCCGCACTGCCAAGCCAGGGCCTCGCCGCCTGCCGCCTGCCGCCCGCCGCCCGCCTGTCGCCTGTTGCTTGTCGCCTGCCGCCTGCTGCCAGCCGCCGCCTGCCGCCTGCCGCCTGCCGCCCGCCGCCTGCCGCCTGCCGCCTGCCGCCTGTCGCCTGCCGCCTGTCGCCCGCCGCCTGCCGCCTGCCGCGCCGCCGCCTGCCGCCCGCCGCCTGCCGCCTGCCGCCTGCCGCCTGCCGGGCGCCTGCCTGCCGCCTGCCGCCTGCCGCCTGCCGCCCGCCGCCTGCCGCCTGCCGCCCAGCCGCCGCTTCTGCCGCCTGCCGCCCGCCGCCCGCCGCCTGCCGCCCGCCGCCTGCCGCCTGCCGCCTGCCGCCTGCCGCCTGGGGGCCGCCTGCCGCCTGCCGCCTGCCGCCTGCCGCCTGCCGCCCGCCGCCCGCCGCCTGCCGCCTGCCGCCCGCCCTGCTGCCTGTCGCCGCCTCCGCCTGCCGCCTGCCGCCCGCCCGCCAGCCCGCCTGCCCGCCAGCCTCACGCCGCCTGCCGCCTGCCGCCTGCCGCCCGCCGCCGCGGCCTGCCGCCTGCCGCGTGCCGCCTGCCGCCTGCCGCCTGCCGCCTGCCGCTCTGCCGCCTGCCGCCTGCCGCCCTGCCGCCTGCCGCCTGGCCGCCCGCCGCCTGCCGCCTGCCGCCTGCCGGCTGCCGCCTGCCGCCTGCCGCCCGCCGCCTGCCGCCTGCCGCCTGCCGCCGCCCGTGCCGCCGCCTGCCGCCCGCCGCCTGCCGCCTGTTGCCTGCTGCCTGTCAGCCTGCCGCCTGCCTGCCGCCTGTCGCCTGCGGCCTGCCGCCTGCCGCCTGCCGCCTGCCGCCTGCCGCCTGCCGCCTGCCCGCCTGCCGCCTGCCGCCCGCCGCCTGCCGCCCGCCGCCTGCCGCCTGCCGCCGCCTGCCGCCCTGCCGCCTGTCGCCTGTCGCCTGCCGCCCGCCGCCTGCCGCCTGCCGCCTGCCGCCTGTCGCCTGCCGCCTAGCCTGCCGCCCGCCGCCTGCCGCCTGCCGCCTGCCGCCCGCCGCCTGCCGCCTGCCGCCCGCCGCCTGCCGCCTGCCGCCCGCCGCCTGCCGCCTGCCGCCTCCGCCTGCCGCCTGCCGCCTGCCTGCCGCCTGCCGCCTGTCGCCGCCTGCCGCCCGCCGCCTGCCGCCTGCCGCCTGCCGTTTGCCGCGCCTGTTGCCGCCCGTCGCCTGCCGCCTGCCGCCTGCCGCCTGCCGCCGCTGCCGCCTGCCGCCTGCCGCCTGCTCGCCTGTCGCCTGCCGCCTGTCGCCTGCTGCCTGTCAGCCTGCCGCCTGCCGCCTGCCGCCCGCCGCCTGCCGCCCGCCGCCTGCCGCCCGCCGCCTGCCGCCCGCCGCCTGCCGCCTGCCGCCTGCCGCCCGCCGCCTGCCGCCTGCCGCCTGCCGCCTGCCGCCTGCCGCCTGCCGCCCGCCGCCTGCCGCCTGCCGCCCGCCGCCGCCCGCCGCCCTGCCGCCTGCCGCCTGCCGCCCGCCGCCTGCCGCCTGTCAGCCTGCCGCCTGCCGGCCTGCCGCCTGGCTGCCTGCCGCCTCCTGCCGCCTGCCGCCCGCCGCCCGCGCCCGTGCCTGTTGCCTGCCGCCGTCGCCTGCCGCCTGTCGCCTGCCGCCTGCCGCCTGCCGCCTGCCGCCTGCTGCCTGCCGCCTGCCGCCTGCCGCCTGTCACCTGTTGCCTGTCGCCTGTCAGCCCGCCGCCTGTCGCCTGCCCGCCTGCCGCCTGCCGTCAGCCCGCCGCCTGCCGCCTGCCGCCCGCCGCCCGCCGCCTGCCGCCCTGCCGCCTGTTCGCCTGCCGCCTGCCGCCTGTCAGCCCGTCGCCTGCCGCCTGCCGCCTCGCCGCCTGCCGCCTGCCGCCTGCCGCCTGCCGCCTGCCGCCTGCCGCCTGCCGCCCGCCGCCTGCCGCCTGCCGCCTGCCGCCCCTGCCGCCTGCCGCCCGCCGCCTGCCGCCCGCCGCCTGCCGCCTGTCGCCTGCCGCCCGCCGCCTGCCGCCTGCCGCCCGCCCGCCGCCTGCCGCCCGCCGCCTGCCGCCTGCGCCTGCCGCCTGCCGCCTGCCGCCCGTCGCCTGCCGCCTGCCGCCCGCCGCCTGCCGCCCGCCGCCCGCCGCCTGCCGCCTGCCGCCTGCCGCCCGCCGCCTGCCGCCTCGCCGCCTGCCGCCTGCCGCCCGCCGCCTGCCGCCCGCCGCCCGCCGCCCGCCGCCTGCCGCCCGCCGCCTGCCGCCTGCCGCCTGCCGCCTGCCGCCTGCCGCCTGCCGCCTGCCGCCCGCCGCCCGCCGCCTGCCGCCCGCCGCCCGCCGCCTGCCGCCTGCCGCCTGCCGCCTGCCGCCTGCCGCCTGCCGCCCGCCGCCTGCCGCCTGCCGCCTGCCGCCCGCCGCCTGCCGCCCGCCGCCCGTCGCCTGCCGCCTGCCGCCTGCCGCCTGCCGCCTGCCGCCTGCCGCCTGCCGCCTGCCGCCTGCCGCCTGCCGCCTGTCAGCCTGCCGCCCGCCGCCTGCCGCTGCCGCCTGCCGCCTGCCGCCTGCCGCCTGCCGCCTGCCGCCTGCCGCCTGCCGCCTGCCGCCTGCCGCCTGCCGCCCGCCGCCTGCCGCCTGCCGCCTGCCGCCTGCCGCCTGTCAGCCGCCGCCGCCCGCCGCCTGCCGCCTGCCGCCTGCCGCCCGTCAGCCCGCCGCCTGCCGCCCGCCGCCGTTCCTGCCGCCTGCCGCCCGTCGCCTGCCGCCCGCCGCCTGCCGCCTGCCGCCTGCCGCCCCGCCGCCTTCCGCCTGCCGCCTGCCGCCTGCCGCCTGCCGCCTGCCGCCTGCCGCCTGCCGCCTGCCGCCCGCCGCCTGCCGCCCGGCCTGCCGCCTGCCGCCCGCCGCCTGCCGCCTGCCGCCTGTCGCCCGCCGCCTGCCGCCTGCCGCCTGCCGCCTGCCGCCCGCCGCCTGCCGCCTGCCGCCTGCCGCCTGCCGCCTGCCGCCTGCCGCCCGCCGCCTGCCGCCTGCCGCCTGCGCCGCCTGTCGCCTGCCGCCTGCCGCCTGCCGCCTGCCGCCGCCTGCCGCCTGCCGCCTGCCGCCTGCCGCCTGCCGCCTGCCGCCTGCCGCCTGTCGCCTGCCGCCCGCCGCCTGTCGCCGCCTGTCGCCTGCCGCCCGCCGCCCGCCGCCCGCCGCCTGCCGCCGCCCGCCGCCTGCCGCCCGCCGCCTGCCGCCTGCCGCCCGCCGCCTGCCGCCTGCCGGCCTGCCGCCTGCCGCCGGCCCTGCCGCCTGCCGCCTGCCGCCCGCCGCCTGCCGCCTGCCGCCTGCCGCCTGCCGCCCGGCCGGCCTTCGCCGCCCGCCGCCCGCCGCCCGCCGCCTGCCGCCTGCCGCCTGCCGCCTGTCGCCTGCCGCCTGCCGCCTGCCGCCTGCCGCCTGCCGCCTGCCGCCCGCCGCCTGCCGCCTGCCGCCTGCCGCCTGCCGCCTGCCGCCCGCCGCCCGCCGCCTGCCGCCTGCCCGCCGCCTGCCGCCTGCCGCCTGCCGCCCGCCGCCTGCCGCCTGCCGCCTGCCGCCTGCCGCCTGCCGCCTGCCGCCTGCCGCCCGCCGCCTGCCGCCCGCCGCCCGCCGCCTGCCGCCTGCCGCCTGCCGCCCGTCGCCGCCTGCCGCCCTGCCGCCTGCCGCCTGCCCGCCTGCCGCCTGCCGCCTGCCGCCCGCCGCCTGCCGCCTGCCGCCTGCCGCCCGCCGCCCCGCCGCCTGCCGCCTGCCGCCTTCGCCTGCCGCCCGCCGCCTGCCGCCTGCCGCCTGCCGCCCGCCGCCCGCCGCCTGCCGCCTGCCGCCTGCCGCCTGCCGCCTGCCGCCTGCCGCCTGCCGCCTGCCGCCTGCCGCCTGCCGCCTGCCGCCCGCCGCCTGCCGCCTGCCGCCTGCCGCCCGTCGCCTGCCGCCCGCCGCCCGCCGCCGCCTGCCGCCTGTCGCCCGCCGCCTGCCGCCTGCCGCCTGCCGCCTGCCGGCCCGCCTGCCGCCTGCCGCCTGCCGCCCGCCGCCTGCCGCCCGCCGCCTGCCGCCCGCCGCCTGCCGCCTGCCGCCTGTCGCCCGTCGCCCGTCGCCCGCTGCCTGCCGCCTGCTCGCCTGCCGCCTGCCGCCTGCCGCCTGGCCTGTCGCCTGTTGCCTGCCGCCTGTCGCCTGCCGCCTGCCGCCTGCCGCCTGCCGCCGCCTGCAGCCTGCCGCCTGCCGCCCGCCGCCTGCCGCTGCCGCCTGCCGCCTGCTCGCCCGCCGCCTGCCGCCCGTCGCCGTCGCCGCCTGCCGCCCGTAGCCCGGTGCCTGCCGCCTGCCGCTCCGCCCGGCCGCCTGCTGCCTGTTGCCTGTTGCCTGCTGCCTGCCGCCTGTCGCCTGTTGCTGCCGCCTGTTGCCTGTTGCCTGCCGCCTGCCAGCCTGCCGCCTGCTCGCCTGCCGCCTGCCGCCTGCCGCCTGCCGCTCTGCCGCCTGTCAGCCCGCCGCCTGCCGGCCTGTCGCCTGCCGCCTGCCGCCCGCCAGCCTGCCGCCTGCCGCCTGCCGCCTGCCGCCTGCCGCCCGCCGCCTGTTCGCCCGCCGCCTGCCGCCTGCCGCCTGCCGGCCTGCCGCCCGCCGCC
>NW_024572692.1:0-623 GCF_018153835.1 Drosophila eugracilis | reverse complement strand
CCAATAGTTGCTCGAATCTGGAATGGCATATCTCGTTCATTCGCCCGTTAAGAATTTCTAACAAAACTGCATTCACAGCTAAAATTGCGAATTTTGATCCATTTCTCGCGAAAATGGACAATATTGCCGTAATCAAATATGTCAACTTAATATTTCACATTTTTTTTAATTTAAGTTGCAGTATTATTGCTATAACTAAGCCAATAGTTACTCGAATCTGGAATGGCATATCTCGTTCGATTCCTTGTTAAATTTCTAACAAAACTGCATTCACAGCTAAAAAATTGCGAATTTTTGATCCATTTCTCGCGAAAATGGACAATATAACCCGTTATCAAATAATAGCAACCTAAATTTTCTTATTTTTTCTAATTTAAGTTTGCAGTATTATTGCTATAATAAACCAATAATTATCGAATCTGGGTTGGCATGTCTCGTTTCGATTCCTTGTTAAATTTCTAACAAAACTGCATTCACAGCTAAAATTGCGAATTTTGATCCATTTCCCGCCAGCCAATGTGATCGTTATCCAAATATGTTAACCTAAATTTTTCCTTTTTTTTTTCTAATTTAAGTTGCAGTATTATTTAGGTATAACTAAGCCAATAGTTACTCGACTCTGG
>NW_024572691.1:0-9409 GCF_018153835.1 Drosophila eugracilis | reverse complement strand
CTGACAGGCAACCTGGGCAAGCCAGGCGAGCAGGCGGCAGGCGAGCAGACGGCGCACAGGACGACGGGCCCCAGGCGGCGGGCGGCAGAGCTGACTTAGGCAACAGGAACCAGGCAACAAAAAGCGGCGCAGGCAGCGGGCAACGGGCAACAGGCAACAGGCAACAGGCAACAGGCAACAGAGCAACAGGGCGGCGGGCAGGCAACAGGCGACAGGCAACAGGCGGCAGGCGGCAGGCGGCAGGCAGCAGGCGGCAGGCGGCGGGCGGCAGGCTGACAGGCAGCAGGCGGGGGAGGCGACAGGCGGCAGGCGGCAGACGGACAGGCGGCAGGCGGCAGGCCGACCGCAGGCGGCAGGCGGCCGGCGGCAGGCGGCAGGCGGCAGGCGGCAGGCGGCGGAGGCGGGCAGGCGGCGGGCGGCAGGCGACAGGCGGCAGAGGCGGACAGGCGAAGCGGGCGGCGGGAGCAGGACGGGCGGCAGGCGACAGGCGGCAGGCGGCAGGCCGCAGGCAGCAGGCGGCAGGCGGCAGGCAGGCGAACAGGCGACAGGCGACAGGCAACAGGCGGCAGGCGGCAGGCGACGGAGGCAGCGGGCGGCGAAGGCGGCGGGCGGCGGGCAACAGGCAACAGGCAACGGCGGCAGGCAACAGGCAACAGGCGACCGGGCGGCAGGCGGCAGACGGACGGCGACAGGCGGCAGGCACAGGCGACAGGCGGCAGGCGGCAGGCGGCAGGCGGCAGGCGGCAGGCAGCGGGCGGCGGGCGGGACGGGCGACCGGCGGCAGGCGGCAGGCTGACAGGCGGCAGGCGGCGACGGCGGCAGGCGGCGGGCGGCAGGCGGCGGGCGGCGGGCGCAGCAGGCCGGCGGGCAGCAGGCGGCAGGCGGCGGGCCAAGGACGGGCTGACGGGCAGCAGGCGGCAGGCTGAAGGCGGCTGCACGGGCGGCAGGCGACAGGCAGCAGGCAGACGGGCGACAGGCAAGGCGGCAGGCGGCAGGCTGACAGGCAACAGGCTGACAGGCAGCAGGCTGACAGGCAACAGGCGCCAAGGGCAAGCAGGCAGGCAACGGGCGACAGGGCAACAGGCAAACAGGCAACAGGCGACAGGCAACGGGCGGCAGGCGGCGGAGCAGGCGACGGGCAACGGGCAGAGGCGGCAGGCGGCGGGCAGCAGGCGGCAGGCGGGGCGGGGCTGACAGGCGGACAGGCAACGAGCAACCGGCAACAGAGCTGACGGGCGGCAGGCGACGGGCGGACAGGCGACGCGGGCGGCGGGCAGGCGACAGGCGGACAGGCGGACAGGCGGCGGGCTGACGGGCGGCAGGCGGCAGGCGGGCGGGGCTGACAGGCGGCAGGCTGACAGGCGGCAGGCTGACGGGCGGCGGCGGGCGGCAGGACGGGCGGCAGGCGGCAGGCGGCAAGGAGGCAGGCAGGCGGCAGGCGAGCAGGCGACGGGCGGCGGGCGGCAGGCGGCAGGCGGCAGGCGGCAGGCGGCAGGCGACAGGCAACAGGCGGCGAAGGCGGCAGGCGGCGGGCGGCGGGCGAAGCAGGCGACAGGCGGCAGGCGGCAGGCGGCAGGCGGCAGGCGGCCGGCGGCAGGCGGCAGGCGGCAGGCGGCGGGCGGCGGGCGGGGGCGGCAGGCGGCGGGCGGCGGGCGGACGACAGGCGGCGGGCGGCAGGCGGCGGGCGGCAGGCGGCAGGTTGACGGGCGGACGGGCGGACGGGCAACGGGCGGACTGGCCGGGCGACAGCAGGCGGCGGGCTGACGCAGGCGGCGGGCGGCGGGCTGGCGGGCTGACGGGCGACAGGCGGCGGGCGACAGGCGGCGGGCGACGGGCTGACGAAGGCGACAGGCGGCGGGCCGACAGGCTGACGGGCCCCAGACGGCAGGCGGCGGGCTGGCAGGCGGCGGGCAGCGGGCGGCAGGCAGACAGGCGGCAGGCGGCAGGCGGCAGGCAGACAGGAAGGCGGCAGGCGACAGGCGGACAAGCAGACGGGCGGGACAGGCGGGGCACAGGCAGCAGGCGGCAGGCTGACAGGCAGACGGCGGGCAGCAGGCGGCAGGCAGCGACGGCAGGCGGCAGGCAGAAACAACAGGCAACAGAGCTAACGGGCAACAGGCAGCGGGCGACGGCAGGCCGAAAGGCTGACAGGCTGCAGGCAGCGGGCGGCAGGCTGACAGGCAACAGGCCAGGCGGCGGGCAACAAGGGCTGACGGGCAGCAGACAACAGGCAACGGGCAGGCTGCCAGGCAACCAAGCTGCCCAGGCAGCCAGACAGCAACGGGCAACCCCAGGCAACAGACAACAGACAACAGGCGGCAGGCAACAGGCAACAGACGGCGCGACAGGCGGCAGGCGACCTCCAGGACAGGCAACAAACGGGCAGCGGGCTCGGCGGGCAGACGACAGGCGCGACAGGCGACAGGGGCAGGCAACAGAGGCAGACAGGCGACGCGGCGGCAGGCGGCAGGCGGCAGGCGGCGGGCGAAGGGCGGCGGGCTGACGAGGCGACGCAGGCGACGGGGCGGCAGGCGGCAGGCGGCAGGCGGCAGGCTACAGGCAACAGGCGGCAGGCAGGCGGCAGGCGGCCCAGGCTGACGGGCGGCGGGCGGCGGGCGACGGGCGGACGGGGCGGAGGCTGACGGGCGGCAGGCGGCAACAGGCGGCAGGCGGCAGGCGGAGGGGCGACGGGCGACGGACGACGAAGCGGGAGGAGCCGGGCGGAAGGCGGCAGACGGCGAACGACAGGCGACGGACGAGGCTGCTGACAGGCGGCAGGCGGCCCCCAGGCTGGCTGCAGGCGGCAGGCGACAGGCCTCAGCAGGCGGCGGGCGACGCAGGCGGCGGGCGGCAGACGACGGGCTGACAGACGGCGGGCGACGGGCGGCGGGCTGACAGCGGGCGGCGGGCTGACAGGCCCGGCAGGCGACAGGCGGCAGGCGGCAGCGGGCGGCCGACACGGGCGGCGGAGGCGGCGGAGGCGGCGGGCGGCAGGCGGCAGGCGGCCTGGGCGGCAGACGCGCTGACGGGCGGCAGGCTGATAGACATTTTTGTACGCGTAGACGTGGGCGGCGGGCTGACCGGAGCGTGGGCTGACGGAGCTGACGGGCGGCGGGCGGCAGACTGATGAACTGATGGAGCTGATGGGCGACGGGCTGGGCGGCAAACTGATAGGCGGCAGGCTGACGTAGACTGACGAGCGGCAGGCGGCGGGCTGATGAGCTGACAGACTGTGGGCGGCGGAGCTAACGGGCTAACGAGGCGACAGACTGACGGAGCCTGACGGGCGGCCGGCAGGCGGCAGGCGGCCGGGCGGCGGGCGGCAGGCGGCAGGCGGCAGGCGGCAGGCGGCGGGCGGCGGGCGGCAGGCGGCAGGCGAGCGGCAGGCGGCTTTCTCCGAGCGGCAGGCGGCAGGCGGCAGGCTGACAGGCGGCAGGCAGCAGGCGGCGCCCAGGCAGCCAGGCGGCAGGCAGCAGGCGGCCCAGGCCTGGCAGACGGCGCCGACAGGCGGCAGGCTGACCCAGGCGGCGGAGCGACGCGGGCGGCAGGCGGCAGGCGGCAGGCTGGCAGGCTGACAGGCGGCAGGCGGCCGAGGCTGGCAGGCAGCAGGCGGCTGCAAAACAACAAACGTAGGCAACAGGCAACAAACAGCAAGCAGCAAACGGCAAACGGCAGGCAACAGGCAACAGGCAACAGGCTGGCTGTAGGCGGCAAAACTGGCACAGAGCAACAGGCAACAGGCAGCAGGCAGTAGAGCTGACCACAGGCAACAGGGCAGTAGGCGGCAGGCTGTAGGCGGCCAGGCTAACAGGCTGGCTGCAGGCGGCAGGCGAAGCAGGCAGCAGGCGGCAGGCGAAGCAGGCGGCAGACTGACAGCGGCGGGCGACAGGCGACCGCGACAGGCGGCAGGCGGCAGGCGGCGAACGCTGACCGGAGCGCGGGCGGCGGGCTGACGGGCTGACAGGCCCCGGCGGGCGGCAGGCTGCCTCACGCGGGCGGCAGGCGGCAGGCGGCGCGGGCGACGGGCTGACGGGCTGGACGCGGAAGCGACGGGCGACGCGGGCGACGGGCGGCAGACTGACAGACTGACAGACGGCAGACTGGACGGGCAGCGCGGTGGGCGGCAGGCGGCAGGCTGACAGGCGACGGGCGGCGGGCCCCGGCGGAGCTGACGGGCGAGCGGGCGGCGGGAAGGCGGCGGGCGGCGGGCGGCAGGCGGCGGGGCGACAGGCGGCAGGCGGCAGGCAACAGACGGGCGGACGGCAGGCGGCGGGCGGCAGGCGGCGGCAGACGGCAGGCAACGGGCAAGCGGGCAACAGGCAGCGGGCAACAGGCAGACAGGCAGGCTGACTTAGGCGACCCGGGCGGCAGGCAATGGCTGGAAGCAGGCAGGCAGCAGGCGGCAGGCAACAGGCAACAGGCAGACAGGCGGCAGGCGGCAGGCAACAGGCGGCAGGCAGGAAGCAGGCAACAGGCAGCAGGCGGCCGGGCTGACAGGCAGCGGCGGAGCAGGCGGGCGGCAGGCGACAGGCGGCAGGCGGAAAGCGACACAGGCAGGCGGCGGGCGGCGGGCGGCGGGCGGCAGGCAACCGGCGGCGGGCGGCAGGAGCGGCGGGCAGGACGGGCAGACGGGCAGACCGGGCGGCCCGGGCGGCAGGCAGCGCAGGCGCAGGCAGCAGGCGGACGGGCGGCAGGCGGCGGGCGGCGCGGGCGGCGACGAAGGCGGCAGGCGGCGGCGACCGGGCGGCCCAGGCTGACGCGGGCGGCGGGCTGCGGACTGACAGGCGGCAGGCTGACGGGCGACAGGCAGGCTGACAGGCGGCCGGGCGGCGGGCGACGGGCGAAGCGGGCGGCCAGGCGGCGGGCGAGCAGGCGGCCCGAGGCGACGGGCTGACGGCGGCGGGCGGCAGGCCCAACAGGCAACAGACAGGCACGGGCGGCAGAGCAACAGGCGGCAGGCAGCGGGCGGCAGGCAGAAGGCAACAGGCAACGACGGCAAATGGCAGAGCGGCAGGCGGCCGGCCCGGCAGGCGGCAGGCAGCAGGCGGCAAGCAGGCGGGGGCAGCAGGCGGCAGGCAAGGCAGGCGGCAAGCGGCAGGCGGCAGGCAGCAGGCAGCAGGCAGCAGGCAGCAGGCGGGCAGGCAACAGGCAACACTTAACAAAACCAACAAACAGCAAACAAACAGGCAACAGGCAACAGGCAACAGAGCAACAGGCCAGAGCAACAGACAACAAACAACAAGCAACAAGCAACAGGCAGAAGCAGGCAACAGGCAACAGGCAGCAGGCGGCAGGCAACAGGCGGCAGGCGGCAGGCGGCAGGCGGCAGGCGGCAGGCGGCAGGCTGGCAGGCAGCAGGCCGCAGGCGACAGGCGACAGGCGGCAGGCGGCAGGCAGCAGGCGGCAGCTGACAGGCGACAGGCGGCAGGCGGCGGGCGGCCAGGCGGCACAGGCAGCGGGCGGCAGGCAACGGGCAGCAGGCGCCGGCAGCGGCGGCGGGCGGCGGGCGGCGGGCGGGCGGGCGGCGGGCAGACAGGCGGCAGGCGGCGGGCGGCGGAGCGGCAGGCGGCAGGCGGCAGGCAGACGGGCTGACAGGCGGCCGGCGAACAGGCAAGCAAGCAGGCGACAGGCAACGGAGCAACAGGCGGCAGGCGGCAGGCTGACGAGGCGGACACAAGCGTCAGGCGACAAGCAGACGGGCGACAGGCGACAGGCGACTAGCTGGGACAGGCAGCAGGCGAACAGGCGGCAGGCTGACAGGCAGCGAGGCGGCGGGCAAGGCGGCAGGCAGGCGGCAGGCGACGGGCGGCAGGCGGCGGGGCGGCAGACTGACGGGCGGCAGGCTGACAGGCGGCAGGCGGCAGGCGGGCGGGCTGACAGGCGGCAGCGGCGGGCAGAGCGGGCAGAGGCGGCAGGCGGCGGGCGGCAGGCGGCAGGCGGCGGGCAACAGGCGGCAGGCGACAGGCGGCAGGCGGCAGGCGGCGGGCGGCAGGCGGCGGCAGGCGGCAGACGGCAGGCGAGGCCTGGGCAGGCGGACAGGCGGCAGCGACAGGCGGCAGACTGACGGGCGGCGGGCGGCGGGCGACGGGCGGCGGGCGGAAGAGGCAACAGGCAACAGGCGACGGGCTGACAGGCAGAGGCGACCAGGCGGCAGGCCCGAGCCGGCGGCAAGGCGGCAGGAGGCGGCAGGCGGCCAGGCGGCAGGCAGCAGGCGGCAGGCGACAGGCAACAGGCAGCAGGCGGCAGGCGGCTTCCAGGCAGCAGGCAACGGGCAACAGGCAACAGAGCAACAGGCAACAGGCAACAGCAACAACAGGAAACAGGCAACAGGCAACAGGCAACAGGCAACAGGCAACGAGGCAACAGGCAACAGGCAACAGGCTGCAACAGGCAACAGGCAGCAGGCAACCAAGGCAACAGAGCGACAGGCAACAGGCAACAGGCAACAGGCAACAGGCAACAGGCAACAGGCACACAGGCAACACAGGCAACAGGCGGCAGGCGGCAGGCGGCAGGCGGCAGGCGGCAGGCGGCAAAGGCGGCAGGCGGCAGGCGGCAGGCGGCAGGCGGCGGAGCGGCAGAGCGGCAAACGGCAGGCGGCAGAAAGCGAAGCAGAGCAGCTTAGGCAACAGGCAACAGGCAACAGGCAAGCAGGCGGCAGGCCGGCAGAGCCCAGCAGGCGGCAGGCGGCAGAGCTGACAGGCGGCAGGCAACAGACGGCAGGCCAGGCGGCTGGGCAGCAGGCTGGCAGGCGGCAGGCAGCAGGCAGCAGGCGGCAGGCAGCAGGCGGCAGAGCGTGAGGCTGACAGGCGGCAGGCGGCAGGCGGCGAGGCGAGCAGGCGGCAGGCGGCAGGCGGCAGGCGGCAGGCGGCCGGGCGGCAGGCGGCAGGCAGCGGGCGGCTGGCAGGCAGCAGGCAGCAGGCGGCAGGCGGGAGGCAACAGGCAGCAGGCGGAAGCGGCAGGCTGGCTGCAGGGCGGCAGGCGGCAGGCGGCAGGCAACAGGCGGCAGGCGACAGGCGGCAGGCGGCAGGCCCGGCAGGCGGCAGGCGGCAGGCGGCAGGCGGCAGGCGGCAGGCGGCAGGCGGCGGGCGGCAGGCGGCGAGGCGGCAGGCGGCAGGCGGCAGGCGGCAGGCGGGCGGCGGGCCGGCGGCGAGGCGGACGGCAGGCGGCAGGCGACGGGCGGCCCAGGCGGCAGGCAGCCGGCAGCCGGCAGGCGGCAGGCGGCAGGCGGCAGGCGGCAGGCAGCCGGCGAGGAGGCGGGCGGCAGGCAGCAGGCAGGCGGCAGGCGGACAGGCGGCAGGCGAGGCGGCAGGCGGCAGGCGGCCCGGCGGCAGGCAGGCGGCAGGCAGCAGGCAACAGGCGACAGGCAGACAGGCGGCAGGCGGCAGGCGGCAGGCGACAGGCGGCAGGCGGCAGGCGACGAGGCGGCAGGCGGCAGGCGGCAGGCGGCGGCGCAGGGCGACAAGCAACAAACAACGGCAAACGAACAAACAACAAACAACAAACGACAAGGGAGGCAGCAACAGGCAACAAGCAACAAGCAACAAGCAACAAGTAACAGGCGACAAGCAGCAGGCAACAAACAACAGGCAACAAGCAACAGGCAACAGGCAACAGGCGGCAAGGCGGCGGGCGGCAGGCGGCGGGCGGCAGGCGGCAGGGCGGCAGGCGGCAGGCGGCGGGCGGCGGGCGGCAGGCTGACAGGCGGCAGGCTGACAGCTGACAGGCGGCAGGCAGCAGGCGGCCCAGGCGGGCAACAGGCAACAGGCAACAGGCAACAGGCGCGGCCCAAGGCGGCAGGCAACAGGAGCGGCCCAGGCAAGCAGGGCAGCCTTCCCAGGCGGCTGCTTGGCTCAAACTGAGCAGGCAACAGGCAGCAGGCGGCAGGCTGGCAGGCGGCACGGGCAGAAGCGAGAACGGCAGGCAGCAGGCGGCAAGACGAAGCAGGAAACACAACAGGCGCAACAGGCAACAGGCAACAGGCGGCAGGCGGCAGAAACTGGCAAGGCAACGAGCAGCAGGCAACAGGCAACGGGCAACCACAGGCAACAGGCAGCAGGCGGCAGGCGGCAGGCGGCGGAGCGGCGGGCGGCCCCGGAGGCAGGCGGCGGGCGGGGCGGCGCAGGCTGGCTGGGGCGGCGGGCAGAGCACAGGCGGCAGGCAGCAAGGCCCGGCAGACAACGAGGCAGCAGGCAACGAAAGGCGGCAGAGCTGGCAGGCAACAGGCGCAACAGGCAACAGGCTTGAGCAGGCAACAGGCAATAGGCAACGGAAACGGCTGCCAGGCAACAGGCAGCTGCTGACTGGCCCCATCGACTGGCCAGGCGGCAGGCGGCAGCCCAGGCGGCAGGCGGCAGGCGGCAGGCGGCAGGCGGCAGGCGGCAGGCAGCAGGCGGCGCAGGCGGCAGGCCCAGGCGGCTGGGCGGCAGGCAGCAGGCGGCAGGCGGCGGGCGAGCGGGCAAAAGGCGGCAGACGGCCCAGGCGGCGGGCAGCAGGCAAAGCAGGCAGCAGGCAGCAGGCAACAGGCAACAGGCAACAGGCAACAGGCAGAAGCAGGCGGCAGGCGAAGCAGGCGGGAAGCAGGCAACTGACCCCCGGCAGGCAGCAGGCGGCCCCAGGCGGCAGGCAGCAGGCAGCAGGCGGCAGGCAAACAGGCAACAGGAGCTGGCAAACAGGCGGCAGGCAGCAGCGAGCAGGCAGCAGGCGGCAAAAGGCCCAGCAGGCAGCCCCCAGGCAGCTTAGGCGAAGGCAGCAGGCAACAGGCAACAGGCAAGGCAAAGGCAGCCGCAGGCAACAGGCAGCAGGCTTGAGAGCGGCACCAGGCAACAGGCGAGCAGGCGCAGGCGGCCGGGCGGCGGGCTGACACAGGCGGCAGGCGGCAGGCGGCAAGGCGGCTGGGCGGCGGAGGCCGGCCCAGGCGGCAGGCAGGGCGGCAGGCGGCAGGCCGAAGCGGGCGGCACAGGCGGCAGGCTGACAGGTGGCGGGCGGCAGGCAGGCCCCCCCCCCCCCCCCCCCCCCCCCCCCCCCCCCCCCCCAGGCGGCAGGCGGCAGGCGGCGGGCCCCGGCACGGCGGCAGGCGGCGGAGAGCGGCGGGCAGCAGGCAACCCAGGCAGCAAGAGCGGCCAGGCAGCAGGCGGCAGGCGGCAGGCGGCAGGCGGCAGGCGGCTTGGGCGGCAGGCTGGCAGGCGGCAGGCGGCAGGCGGCAGGCGGCGGGCGGCAGAGGCGGCAGGAGCGGCAGGCGGCACGGCGGCAGAGCGGCAGGCGGCAGGCAACGGCCCCAGGCGGCAGGCGGCAGGCGGCCAGGCGGCACGGTGGCTGGAGAGCAAGCAGGCGGCAGACCGGCAGGCGGCAGGCAACAGGTGAAGCAGGCGGCAGGAGGCGGCAGGCGAAGCAGGCGGCAGGCAAACAG
>NW_024572690.1:0-1245 GCF_018153835.1 Drosophila eugracilis | reverse complement strand
GCAACAGGCAACAGGCAAAAACAGGCAACAGGCAAGCAAAGAGGCAAGCAGGCAGCAGGCAGCAGGGCAAACAGGCAGCAGGCAGCAGGCTGGCAAAGGAGGCTGAAGCTGGAAACGGCAGGCAACAGGCGACAGGCAGCAGGCAGCAGGCGAAGCAGGCGGCAGGCTGACGAGGCGGCCGGGCGGCAGGCGGCCCAGAGCAGGCTGAGCCCAGGCGGCAGGCGGCAGGCGGCAGGCGGCAGAGCAACAGCGGCTGGGCAACAGGCGGCAGACTGACAGGCGACGAAGCGGCAGGCGGCAGACTGACAAGCGGCAGACTGAAGCAAACTGACAGACTGACAGGCCGGCGGGCTGACCGGGCGGCGGGCCCGACGGGCGACGGAGGCGACGGGCTGACCCAGAGCGGCAGACTGACAAGCGGCAGGCGGCAGGCGGCAGGCCGGCAGGCTGACCCAGGCGGCAGAGCGGCAGGCGAGCAGGCGAACGGCGGAGCGACAGGCGGCGGAGCGGCGGGCTGACCCGGGCACCGGCAAGGCGGTAGGCTGACGAAGCAACAGAGCAACAAACGCAACAGGCAACAGGCAACAGGCCTTGAGCCCCGGCAGGTCAGCAGAGCCTTAGGCAACAAACGGCACCAAACAGCTCAAGCAACAAACAGGCTGGAAGCAACAGAGCAACAAACTAACCAGAGCAACAGGCGGCAGGCGAAGGCTGACAGGCGGCCGCGGCAGGCAGGCTTAGCTGACAGGCGGCGGAGACGGCAGGCCGGCAGGCGAGCAGGCAGCAGGCGGCCGAGGCGGCAGGCCAGCTGCCAGGCAACAGGCAGCAGGCGCAGGCAGCAGGCGGCGAGAGCGGCAGGCGGCGGGCGGCGGAGCGGCAGGCGGCAGGCGGCAGGCAGGCAGGCGGCAGGCGGCAGGCGGCAGGCGGCCCAGGCCGGCGCAGGCTGGCCTGGGCAACAGGCAACAGGCGGCAGGCGGCAGAGGCTGGCAGGCGGCAGAGCGGCAGGCCCAGCAGGCGGCAGGCGGCAGGCGGCGAACAGACCGACTGACAGAGCTGGCAAAGGCAGCAGGCGGGCAGGCGGCGAGCGAGCGGCAGGCGGCGCAGGCTGACGCAGGCGAGCAGGCGGCGACTGACGGGCGGCAGGCGGCAGGCGGCAGGCGGCGGGCGGCAAACGGCAGGGCTGACAAAGGCTGACAGGCGGCAGGCTGACAGGCGGCAGGCGGCAGGCGGCAGGCGGCGAGCGGC
>NW_024572689.1:0-14259 GCF_018153835.1 Drosophila eugracilis | reverse complement strand
GCCTGTCAGCCTGCCGCCTGTCAGCCTGCCGCTCCGCCGCCTGTCAGTCTGGCCGCCTGCCGCCTGCCGTCTGCCGCCTGCCGCCCGCCCCTGCCGCCTGCCGCCTGCCGCCTTGCCGCCTGCCGCCTGCCGCCAGCTGCCTGCTGCCTGCCGCCTGTCAGCCTGCTGCCTGGCTGCCTGCCGCCTGCTGCTCTGCTCTTGCCTGGGCCTGGCTCAGCCGCCTGCCGCTCCGTCCGCCCGCCTGCCGCCTGCTTGCCTGGCTGCCTGCTGCCTGCTGCCTGCCTGCCAGCCTGTCAGCTCTGCCGCCTGCCGCCTGGCCAGCTCCGCCGCCTGCCGCCTGCCAGCCTGCCGCCCGTCAGCCTGCCGCCTGTCGCCTGCCGCCTGTCGCCTGCCAGCCTGCCGCCTGCCGCCTGCCGCCTGCCGCCTGCCGCCTGCTGCCTGCCGCCTGTCAGGCCCGTCAGCCCGCCGCCTGTCGCCTGCCGCCTGCCGCCTGCCGCCTGCGCCTGTCAGCCCGCCGCCCGCCGCCTGTCAGCCCGCTCGCCCGTTAGCCCGTTGCCCGGCTTAGCCCGTTGCCTGCCGCCCGCAGCCTGCCGCCTGTTTGCCTGCTGCCTGTCTGCCTGTTGCCTGTTGCCTGTTGCCTGTTGGCCTGCTGCCCTCGCCTGTTGCCTGTTGCCTGTCAGTTCGTTGCCTGTTGCCTGTTGCCTGTTGCCTGTTGCCTGTTGCCTGTTGCCTGCTGCCTGGGTTGCCTGTTGCCTGGTTGCCTGCTGCCTGTTGCCTGTTGCCCGTTGCCTGGGGCCTGCCGCCTGTTGCCTGTTGCCTGTTGCCTGTTGCCTGCTGCCCGCCGCCTGCTGCCTGCCGCCTGTTAGCCTGCTGCCTGTCAGCCTGCCGCCTGTTGCCTGCTGCCTGCCGCCTGTTGCCTGCTGCCTGCTCGCCTGCTGCCTGTTGCCTGTTGCCTGTTGCCCGCTTACCTGTTGCCTGTTGCCTGTTGCCTGCTTGGGCCTGTTGCCTGTTGCCCTGTTGCCTGTTGCCTGTTGCCTGCTGGCCCTGTTGCCTGTTGCCTGTTGCCTGTTGCCTGTTGCCTGTTGCCTGCTTGCTGCCTGTTGCCTGTTGCCTGGGTTGCCTGCTTGCCTGTTGCCTGTTGCCTGTTGCCTGCTGCCTGCTGCCTGCCGCCTGGGTCAGCCTGCCGCCTGCCGCCTCAGCCTGTTGCCTGCCGGCTGCCTGTTGCCTGTTGCCTGTTGCCTGTTGCCTGTTGCCTGGGTTGCCTGTTGCCTGTTGCCTGTTGCCTGGGTGGCCTGTTGCCTGTTGCCCGTTGCCTGTTGCCTGTTGCCTGTTGCCTGTTGCCTGTTGCCTGTTGCCTGTTGCCTGTTGCCTGTTGCCTGTTGCCCGCCGTTGCCGTTGCCTGCTGCCTGTTGCCTGTTGCCTGCTGCCTGTCGCCTGCCGCCTGCTGCCTGCTGCCTGCCCGCCTGTTGCCTGTTGCCTAGCCGCCCGTTGCCTGCGCCTGCCTGTTGCCTGCCGCCTGTTGCCTGCCGTTGCCTGCTGCCTGTCGCCTGCCGCCTGTTGCCTGTTGCCTGTTGCCTGTTGCCCGTTGCCTGCCGCCTGCGTTGCCTGTTGCCTGCTGCCTGCCGCCTGTTGCCTAGCCTGCTGTTGCCCGCCGCCTGCTGCCTGCTGCCTGTCGCCTGTTGCCTGTTGCCTGTTAGCCTGCCGCCTGCTGCCTGCCGCCTGCCGCCTGCTAGCCTGCGCGCTGCCTGTTGCCGTTGCCTGTCGCCTGTTGCCTGTTGCCTGTTGCCTGTTGCCTGTTGCCTGTTGCCTGTTGCCTGTTGCCTGTTGCCTGTTGCCTGCTGCCTGTTGCCTGTTGCCTGTTGCCTGTTGCCTGCCTGCTGTTGCCTGCTGCTTTCTGCCTGTTGCCTGCTGCCTGTTGCCTGTCTTGCCTGTTGCCTGTTGCCTGTTGCCTGTTGCCTGCTTGCCTGTTGCCTGTTGCCTGTTGCCAAGCCTCCTGCTGCCTGTTGCCTGTTGCCTGTTGCCTGTTGCCTGTTGCCTGTTGCCTGCTGCCTGTTGCCTGGGTTGCCTGCCGTTTGCCTGCCTGCCAGCCTGTTGCCTGTTGCCTGTTGCCTGTTGCCTGTCTGCCTGCCGCCCAAGCCGCCTGCCGCCTGCCGCCGCCTGCCGCCTGCCGCCTGCCTGGCCTGCCTGCTGCCCGTCAGCCCGTTGCCTGTCGCCTGTCGCCTGTTGCCTGTTAGCCTGTCGCCTGCCGCCTGCTGCCTGCTGCCTGTCGCCTGTCGCCTGTTGCCTGGTCGCCTGTTGCCCGTTGCCTGTTAAGCCCGCCGCCTGCCTGTCGCCTGTTGCCCGCCTGCCGTTGCCTGTTGCCTGTTGCCCGTTGCCTGTTGCCTGTTGCCTGTTGCCTAGCTGCCTGTTGCCTGTTGCCTGTTGCCTGTCGCTTGTTGCCTGTTGCCTGGTTGCCTGCTGCCTGTTGCCTGTTGCCTGCTGCCTGTTGCCTGCTGCCTGTTGCCTGTTGCCTGTTGCCTGTTGCCTGTTGTTGCCTGTTGCCTGTTGCCTGTTGCCTGTTGCCTGTTGCCTGCCGCCTGTTGCCTGTTGCCTGTTGCCTGTTGCCTGTTGCCTGTTGCCTGTTGCCTGTTGCCTGTTGCCTGTTGCCTGTTGCCTGTTACCTGCTGCCTGTTGCCTGTTGCCTGTTGCCTGTTGCCTGTTGCCTGCTCGCCTGCCGCCTGGGTTGCCCGCCGCCTGTTGCCCGTTGCCTGCCGCCTGTTGCCTGTTGCCTGTTGCCTGTTGCCTGCCTGGCCTCTGCTGGGCCTGCCGCCTGCCGCCTGTGCCTGCCGCCTGGCCTGCCCAGTTGCCCGTTGCCCGCCCGTTGCCTGCTGCCTGTTGCCCGCTGCCTGCCGGCCTGCCGCCCGGCGCCTGCTGCTCCTGCCTGTCGCCTGTCGCCTGCCTGCCTGTCGCCTGCTCGCCTGCCCGTTGCCTGTTGCCTGCTGCCTGCTGCCTGTTGCCTGTCGCCTGCTGTTTGTTGTTCGTTGCTTGTTGATTGTTTGCCCGGTTTGTTGCCTGCCGGTTGTTTGTTGCCTGTTGCCCGTTGCCCGTTGCCTGCTGTTAGCCTGCTGCCTGTTGCCTGTTGCCTGTTGCCTGTTGCCTGTTGCCTGTTGCCTGTTGCCTGTTGCCTTGCCGCCTGCTGCCTGTTGCCTGTTGCCTGCTGCCTGTTGCCTGCTGCCTGTTGCCTGCTGCCTGCTGCCTGTTGCCTGCTGCCTGTTGCCTGTTGCCTGTTGCCTGTTGCCTGTTGCCTGTTGCCTGTTGCCTGTGCCAGCCTGCCGCCTGCTTGCCTGCTGCCTGTTGCCTGCTTGCCTGCCGCCTGTTGCCCGTTGCCGTTGCCTGCCGCCTGCCGCCCGTGCCTGCCGCCTGTCAGCCTGCCTGCTGCCTGTTGCCTGCTGCCTGTTGCCTGTTGCCTGTTGCCTGTTGCCTGTTGCCTGTTGCCTGTTGCCTGCTGCCTGTTGCCTGTTGCCTGTTGCCTGTTGCCTGTTGCCTGTTGCCTGTTGCCTGTTGCCTGTTGCCTGTTGCCTGTTGCCTGTTGCCTTGTTGCCTGTTGCCTGTTGCCTGTTGCCTGTTGCCTGCTAGTGCCTGCCGCCTGCCGCCTGCCTGCCTGTTGCCTGTTGCCTGTTGCCTGCCGTCTGCTGCCTGTTGCCGGCTGCCTGTTGCCTGTTGCCTGTCAGCCAGCCTGTTGCCCGCCGCCTGCCGCCCGCCGCCTGCCGCCTTCGCCTGTTGCCTGTTGCCTGTTGCCCGGCTTGCCTGCTGCCTGCTGCCTGTTGCCTGTTGTGCCTGTTGCCTGTTGCCTGCCGCCTGTTGCCTGTTGCCTGCCGCCGCTGCGTGTTGCCTGCTTGCCTGGGCTTGCCTGCTGCCTGCCGCCTGCCGCCTGGTTGCCTGCCCGCCTGTGCCGCCTGCCGCCGCCTGCCGCCCGCTGCCTGTTGCCTGTTGCCTTGTTGCCTGTTGCCTGTTGCCTGTTGCCTGCCGCTTCCGCCTGCCTTGTTGCCTGTTGCCCCTGCTGCCTGTTGCCGTTGTTGCCTGTTGCCTGCTTTGCCTGTCGCCTGTTGCTTGCTGCCTGTCGCTTGCCTGTTGCCTGCCGCCTGTTGCCTGCCGCCTGTTGCCCGTTGCCGTTGCTCCTGGTTGCCTGCCCCGTTGTTGCCTGCTCGCCTGTCGCCTGTCGCCTGTTGCCCGTCGCCTGTTGCCTGCTTGCCCGCCGCCGCTTGCCTGTTGCCTGCCGCCTGCCTGCTGCTTGCCGCCTGGTTGCCTGTTGCCCGCCGCCTGCCGCCTGCCTGCCTGCCCAGCCTGCCGCCTGCCGCCTGCTTGCCTGTCCCTGTTGCCTGCTGCCTGTTGCCTGTTGCCTGTTGCCTGCCGCCTGCTTGCCTGCCGCCTGCTGCCTGCCGCCTGTCAGCCTGCCGCCTCGCCTGCCTGTTGCCTGCCGCCCTGTTTGCCTGTTGCCTGTTGCCTGCTGCCTGTTGCCTGTCGCCTGTTGCCTGTTGCCTGTTGCCTGTTGCCTGTTGCCTGTTGCCTGTTGCCTGCTGCCTGTTGCCTGTTGCCTGTTGCCTGTTGCCTGCTGCCTGCCGCCTGGCTGCCTGTTGCCTGTCAGCCTGTTGCCTGTCGCCTGTCAGCCTGCTGCCTGCTTGCCTGTTGCCTGCCTGCCTGTTGCCTGGCCTGTCAGCCTGCTCCGCCTGCGCCTGCCGCCTGCTTGCCTGTCAGCTCCGCCGCCTGCCGCCTGTCAGCTCCGCCGCCTGCCGCTCCGCTCGCCTGTCGCCTGCCGCCCGCCGCCCGCCGCCCGCCTGCCTGTCGCCTGCCGCCCGCGCCGCCTGCCGCCTGCCGCCTGTTGCCTGGCCTGCCGCCTGTTGCCTGTTGCCTGTTGCCTGGGCTTGCCTGTTGCCTGTTGCCTGCTGCCTGCTGCCGCCGCTCTGCTTCGCCTTGCCGCCTGCCTCGTCGGCCTGCCTGCCGCCTGCCAGCCTGCCGGTGCCTGTTGCCTGTTGCCTGTTGCCTGTTGCCGCCTGTTGCCTGTTGCCTGTTTGTGCCTGTTGCCTTGCTGCCTGTTGCCTGTTGCCTGTTGCTGCCTGTTGCCTGTGCCGTTGCCTGTTGCCTGTTGCCCGTTGCCTGTTGCCTGTTGCCTGTTGCCTGTGTTTGTTGCCTGTTGTCTGTTGCCTGCTGCCTTTCGCCTGTTGCCTGTTGCCTGTTGCCTGTTGCCTGTTGCCTGTTGCCTGTTGCTTGCCAAGCCTGCTGCCTGTTGCCTGTGCCCTGTTGCCTGTTGCCTGTTGCCTGTTGCCTGCTGCCTGCTGCCTGTTGCCTGTTGCCTGTTTGTGCCTGTTGCCTGTTGCCTGTTGCCTGGTTGCCTGTTGCCTGTTGCCTGTTGCCTGTTGCCTGTTGCCTGTTGCCTGTTGCTGTTTGCCTGTTGCCTGTTGCCTGTTGCCTGTTGCCTGTTGCCTGTTGCCTGTTGCCTGTTGCCTGTTGCCTGTTGCCTGTTGCCTGTTGCCTGTTGCCTGTTGCCTGTTGCCTGTTGCCTGTTGCCTGTTGCCTGTTAGCCTGTTGCCTGTTGCCTGTTGCCTGTTGCCTGTTGCCTGTTGCCTGTTGCCTGTTGCCTGTTGCCTGTTGCCTGTTGCCTGTTGCCTGTTGCCTTTGTTGCCTGTTGTTGTTGCTTGTTGCTTGTTGCCTGTCGTTTGCCTGTTGCCTGTTGCCTGTTGCCTGCTTGCTTGTTGCCTGTTGCCTGTTGCCTGTTGCCTGTTGCCTGTTTGCTTGTTTGCTGTGTTGCCTGTTGCTTGTTGCCTGTTGCCTGTTGCCTGTTGTTTGTTGCTGTTGCCTGTTGCCCGCCGCCTGGCGCCTGCCGCCTGCTGCCTGCCAGCCTGCTGCCTGCTGCCTGCCGCCTGTGCCGTGCTTTGTTTGTTGCCTGTGGTCCTGTTGCCTGTTGCCTGTGGCCGTTTGCTGTTGCCTGTTGCCTGTTGGGTTTGCTGTTTGTTGCTTGTTGCCTGTTGCCTGCCTAGCCGTCGCCTGTCGCCTGCTGCCTGCTGCCTGTTGCCGGTTGCCTGTTGCCTGTTGCCTGTCGCCCTTTTGCCTGTTTGCCTGTTACCTGTTGTCTGTTGCTTGTTGCCTGGTTGCTTCGTTGCCCGTTGCCTGTTACCTCTTGCCCTGTTGCCTGTTGACACTGTTGCCCGTTAGTTTCTTGTTAGCTCCTAGCCCGTTAGTTCGTTAGCTCGCTATTCTCGCCGCCCGCCGCCCAGCCGCCTGCCCGCCCGTCAGCCCGCCGCCCGCCGCCCGCCGCCCCGCTTCGCCCGTCGCCTGTCGTCTGCCGATCATTGCCCGCCGCCCGTTTGGTTTGTCATTTTTGTCGTCTGTTAGACAGACTCGTTAATTGCTTAGCCTTTAGCTCGCTCCGTTAGCCTGTTAGTTCCGTTGCCTGCCGCCTGTCAGGCTGCCGCCTGCCGCCCGCCGCCTGCCGCCTGCCGCCGGGCCGGCGTCGTCTGCCGCCTGCCGCCTTGCCGCCTGCCGCCCGCCGCCTGCCGCCTTCGCCTGCCGCCTGCCGCCTGCCTGCCTGCCGCCTGCCGCCTGTCAGCCTGTTGCCTGGGTTGCCTGTTGCCTGTTGCCTGTCGTTTGCCGTCTGTTGCCTGTTGCCTGTTGCCTGTTTGCCTGCTTGCCTGGGTTGCCTTGCCGCCTGCCAGCCTGCCGCCTGTTGCCTTGCCTGCTGCCTGCTGCCTGTTGCCTGCTGCCTGCTGCCTGCTGCCTGAGCCGTTTGCTTGTTTGTTGCTTGCTGTTTGTTAAGCCTTGTTGTTTGTTGTAAGCCTGTTGCCTATTTGCTGTTTGAGTTGTTTGTTATGTTTGTTGTTTGTTGTTTGTTATTGTTTGCTAAGTTTGTTGTTTGTTAGTTTGCTGTTTGTTGCTTCTGTTGTTTGCTGTTTGTTGTTTGTTGTTTGAGCTGTTTGCCGTTTGTTGACATTGGGTTTGTTGTTGCTTTGTTATTTGTTGTTTGAAAAAGAGATAGATTCAGTTAATTGTTAGTTTGCTTAGTTTGTTAGTTTGTTAGTTTCTGTTAGCCTGTTAGCCTGCCGCTGTGCCGCGCCTGCCGCCTGCCGCCTGTGCGTGTGGCCTGTGTGCTGTGTGTCTGTGCTGCTGTTGTTTGTTGTTGTTTGCCTGTTTGTTTGTTGTTGTTGCTTGTTGCCAGTTACTTTGCTGTTTTTTGCCTGTTGTTGTTGTTTGTTAGTGCTTGTTTTTGTTGCCTGTTGTTGTTTTGTTTGTTTGTTGGTTGGTTGCTCTGTTGCTGTTTGCTGTTGGTTGCTTGTTGCTTGTTGTTTGCTGCTTGCTGTTTGTTGCTGTTGTTTGTTGTTTGTTGTTTGTTGTTTGTTGTTTGTTGTTGCTTGTTGCTTGTTGTTTGCTGTTTGGTTGTTTGTTGCTTGTTGTTTGGTTGTTTGTTAGTTTGCTCTGTTGGTTGTTATTGTTGTTTGCTGTTTGTTGTTTGTTGTTTGTTGTTTGTTAGTTTGTTGCCTGTTGTTTGTTGCTTGTTGTTTTGTTGTTTGTTGTTGCTGCTTGTTGTTTGTTGTTTGTTGCTTTGTTGCTTGTTGCTTGTTGTTTGCTGGTGTGTTAAGTTTGCTGTTTGTTGGGTTTGTTGTTTGTTGTTTGTTGTTTGTTTTAGTTTGTTGTTTGTTAAAAGTTTGTTGTTTGTTGTTTGTTGTTTGTTGTTTCTGCTAAGTTTGTTGCCTGTTGCCTGTTGCTTGTTGCCTGTTGCCTGTTGCCTGTTGCCTGTTGCTTGTTGCCTTTGCCTGTTGCCTGTTGCCTGTTGCCTGTTTGTTGCTTGTTGCCTGTTGCCTGTTGCCTGTTGGTTTGCTGCCTGTTGCCTGTTGCCTGGGTTGCCTGTTGCCTGTTGCCTGTTGCCTGTTGCCTGTTGCCTGTTGCCTGCCCTGCTGTTGCCTGTTTGTTGCCTGTGCCTGTTGCCTGCTGCCTGTTGCCTGTCAGCCGTGCCTGTTGCCTGCTGCCTGTTGCCTGTCGCCTGCCTGTTGCCTGTCGCCTGCCGCCTGTCGCCTGCCGCCTGCCGCCTGTCAGCCCCTGTCAGCCTGCCTGTTGCCTGCCGCCTGCCGCCTGCTCGCCCGCAGCCCGCCGCCTGTCGCCCGCCGCCTGCCGCCTGCCGCCTGCCGCCTGCCGCCTGCCGGCCTGTCCTGCCGCCTGCCGCTTGCCGCCTGCCGCCTGTCGCCTGCCGCCTGCCGCCTGCGCCTGCCGCCTGCCGCCTGCCAGCCTGCTGCCTGCTGCCTGTTGCCTGCTGCCTGTTGCCTGTTGCCTGTTGCCTGTTGCTCTGCTGCTTGCCTGTTGCCTGTTGCCTGTTGCCTTCTGTTGCCTGTTGCTCTGTTGCCTGTTGCCTGTTGCCTGTTGCCTTTGCCTGTTTGTTGTCTGTTGCCTGTTGCCTGTTGCCTGTTGCCTGTTGCCTGTTGTTTGTTGCTCTGTTGTTTGTTGTCTGCTGCTGTTTGTGTTGCCTGTTTGTTGCCTTTGCCTGTTGCTTGTTGCCTGTTGCCTGTTGCTGTTTGTTGCTTGTTGTTTGTTGTTGCTTGTTGCCTGTTGCTCTGTTGCTTGTTGTTTGTTGCTTGTTGTTTGTTGGGTTTGTTGCCTTGTTGCTTGTTGTTTGTTGCTTGTTGTTTGTTGTTTGTTGTTTGTTGCTTGTTGTTTGCTGCCTGTTGTTTGTTGCTTTTGTTTGTTGTTTGTTGTTTGTGTCTGTCGTTTGCTGTTTGCTGTTCGTTGCTCTGTTGTTTGTTGCTTGTTGCCTGTTGTTGCTTTGTTAGTCTGTTGTTTGTTGCTTGTTGTTTGCTGCCTGTTCGCCTGTCGTCCTCGTTGCCTGTTGCCTGTTGCCTGTTGCCTGTTGCCTGTTGCCTGTTTGCCTGTTGCCTGTTGCCTGTTGCCTGTTGCCTGTTGCCTGTTGCCTGTTGCCTGTTGCCTGTTGCCTGCCTGCCTGCTGCCTGTCGCCTGCCGCCTGCTGCCTGTTGCCTGCCGCCTGTTGCCTGTTTGCCTGCCTGCTGCTGCCTGTTGCCTGTTCTGTTGCCTGTCAGCCCTGTTGCCTGTTGCCTGTTGCCTGTTGCCTGTTGCCTGTTGCCTGTTGCCTGTTGCCTGTGTGCCTGTTGCCTGTTGCCTGTTGTTTGTTGCCTGTTGCCTGTTGCCTGTTGCTTGTTGCCTGTTGCCTGTTGCCTGTTGCCTGTTGCCTGTTGCCTGTTGCCTGTTGCCTGTTGCCTGTTGCCTGTTGCCTGTTGCCTGTTGCCAGCCTTTGTTGCCTGTTGCCTGTTGCCTGTTGCCTGTTGCCTGTTGCCTGTCAGCCTGCTGCCTGCTGCCTGTTGCCTGTTGCTTGCCGTTTGTTGCCTGTTGCCTGTTGCCTGTCGCTTGTTGCCTGCTGCCTGTTGCTTGTTGCTTGTTGCCTGTTGCTTGTTGCTTTGCCTGTTGCCTGTTGCCTGTTGCCTGTTGCCTTGTGTTGCTTGTTGCCTGTTGCCTTTGTTGCCTGTTGTTTGTTGTTTGTTGTTTGTTGTTTGTTGCTTGTTGTTTGTTAGTTTGTTGTTTGTTGTTTGTTGTTTGTTGTTTGTGTTGTTTGTTGTTTGTTGTTTGTTGTTTGTTGTTTGTTGTTTGTTAGTTGTTGTTTGTTGTTTGTTGTTTGTTGTTTGTTTGTTTGTTGTTTGTTAAGTTGTTGCTCTGTTGCCTGCTGCCTGTTGCCTGCCGCCTGCCGCCTGTCGCCTGCCGCCCGCCGCCTGCCGCCCGCCGCCTGCCGCCTGCCGCCCGCCGCCTGTCGCCTGCCGCCCGTCGCCTGCCGCCTGTCGCTCCGTCAGCCTGTCGCCTGTCGCCCGCTGCCTGCCGCCCGTTGCCTGTTGCCTGGGTTGCCTGTTGCCTGTTGCCTGTTGCCTGTCGCCTGTTGCCTGTCGCCTGTTGCCTGTTGCCTGCTGCCCGCCGCCTGGTCGCCTGCCGTTTGCCTGTCGGTTGCCTGTTGCCCGTTGCCTGTCGCTCTGTTGCCTGTTGCCTGTTGCCTGCCCTGTCGCTTGTTGCTCTGTTGCCTGTTGCCTGTTGCCTGCTCTGCTGCCTGTTGCTCTGTTGCCCGTTGTTGCCTGTTGCTCTGTTGCTTGCCGTTTGCTGTTTGTTGCCTGTTGCCTGTTGCCTTTGTGTTGCCTGTTGCCTGTTGTCTGTTGGCCTGTTGTTTGTTGCCTGTTGCCTTTGCCTGTTTTTGCTTGTCAGCCTGTTGCCTGTTGCCTGCCGCCTGTTGCCCGTTGCCTTGTTGCCTGTTGCCTGTTGCCTGCTGGCCTGTTGCCTGTCGCCTGTTGCCTGTTGCCTGCCGCCTGTTGCCTGTTGCCTGCCCCGTTGCCTGCCGTTGCCTGTTGCCTGCTGCCTGTTGCCTGTTGCCTGGGTTGCCTGTTGCCTGTTGCCTGTTGCCTGTTGCCTGTTGCCTGTTGCTCTGTTGCCTGTTGCCTGTTGCCTGCCCGTTGCCTGTTGCTCTGTTGCCTGTTGCCTGTTGCCTGTTGCCTGTTGCCTGTTGCTTGTTGCTTGTTGCCTGCATTGCCTGTTGCCTGTTGCCTGGGCCGCCTGCTGCTCTGCTTGCCTGCCTTGCCTGTTGGCCTGTCAGCCTGCCGCCTGCCAGCCCTGTCGCCTGTCGCCCGTCGCCTGTTGCCTGCCGCCTGCCGCCTGCCGCCTGCCGCCCGCTCTTTGCCTGCTTGCCTGCCGCCTGCCGCCTGCCGCTCGCCGCCTGTTGCCTGTTGCCTGTTGCTCTGTTGCCTGTTGCCTGCCGCCTGCCTCTGTTGCCTGCTTGGCCTGTCGCCTGGCCTTGCCGCTCTGTGCCTGTTGGCCTGCTGCCTGGTTGCCTGTTGCCTGTTGTTCCTGTTGCCTGTTGCCTGTTGCTTGTTGCTTGTTGCCTGTTGCCTGTTGCCTGTTGCCTGTTAGTTTGTTGCTCTGTTGCTTTGTTGCTTGTTGCCTGTTGCCTGTTGCTCCTGTTGCCTGTTGCTCTGTTGTTTGTTGTTTGTTGCCTGTTGTTTGTTGCCTGTTGTTTGTTGTTTGTTGTTTGTTGCTCTGTTGTTTGTTGTTTGTTGTTTGTTGTCTGTTGTTTGTTGCTTGTTGCTTTGTTGTTTGTTGTTTGTTGTTTGTTGTTTGTTGCTTGTTGCCTGTTGCCTGTTGCCTGTTGCCTGTTGCCTGTTGCCTGTTGCCTGTTTGTTGCCTGCTGCTTGTTGCCCTGTTGCCTGTTGCCTGCTGCCTGTTGCCTGTTGCCTGTTGCCTGTTGCCTGTTGCCTGTTGCCTGTTGCCTGTCGCCTGTCGCCTGTCGCCTGTCGCCTGTCGCCCGCCTGCCGCCTGCCGCCTGTCGCCTGCCGCCTGCCTGCCTGCCTGCCGCCTGCCGCCTGCCGCCTGCCGCCTGTCGCCTGCCGCCTGTCGCCTGTTGCCTGTTGCCTGTCGCCTGTTGCCTGCTGCCTGTTGCCTGTTGCCTGTTGCCTGTTGCCTGTTGCCTGTCGCCTGCCTTGCCTGTTGCCCGTTTGCCTGCTGTGCCTGTTGCCTGTTGCCTGCTTGCCTGTTGCCTGTTGCCGTTGCCCCTGTTGCCTGTTGCCTGTTGCCTGTTGCCCGCCTGTTGCCTGCTTGCCTGCCTGCCTGCCTGTTGCCTGTTGCCTGTTGCCTGTTGCCTGTTGCCTGTTGCCTGTTGCCTGTTGCCTGTTGCCTGTTGCCTGTTGCCTGTTGCCTGTTGCCTGTTGCCTGTTGCCTGTTGCCTGTTGCCTGTTGCCTGTTGCCTTGTTGCCTGTTGCCTGTTGCCTGTTGCTTGTTGCTTGTTGTTTGTTGCTTGTTGCTTTGTTGTTTGTTGTTTGCTGTTTGTTGTTTGTTGTTTTTGTTATTTCTGTTTGCTCTTGTTGTTTTGTTTGTTTGTTTGTTAGTTTTTTTCTGTTGCCTGTTGCCTGCCTTGTTGTTTGTTGTTTGTTGCTTGTTGCTTTTTGCTCTGTTGCTTGTTGTTTCCTGTTTTTCTTGCTGTCTGTTGTTCCTGTTGCCTGTTGCCTGTTGCTTTGTCTGTTCTGTTCTGTTGCCTGTTGCCTGTTGCTTGCCGCCTGCCGCCTGCCGCCTGCCGCCTGCCGCCTGCCGCTGCCTGCCGCCTGTTGCCTGCCGCCTGCCGCCTGCCGCCTGCCGCCCCCGCCCTGCTGCCTGCCGCCTGTCGCCTCCGCCTGTCGCCTGCCGCCTGGCCGCCTGCCGCCTGTTGCCTGTTGCCTGTTGCCTGGCCTGCCGCCTGCCGCCTGTCGCCTGTTGCCCTTGCCTGTTGCCCGCCAGCCCGCCGCCCGGCCGCTCGTCGGCTCCGCCTGCCCGCCCCCGGCTGCTGCCTGTCGCCTGTCGCCTGCCGCCTGCTGCCCGCTGCCTGGTCTGCCGCCTCGGCCTGCTGCTGCTGCCTGTGCCTGTCAGCCTGCTGCCTGATTGCCTGTCGCCCGCTGCCTGGGTTCGCCTGTCGCCCGCTGCCTGGCGCCTGCTGCCTGGGCTGCCTGCCGGCTGCCGCCTGCCGCCTGTCGCCCGCCGCCTGCCGCCCGTCGCTGCCCCTGCTGCCTGTTGCTTGTTGCTTGTTGTTGCCTTTGTTGCTTGTTGCTTGTTGGTTGTTGCTTGTTGACTGTTGCCTGTTGCCTTGTTGCTTGGTGCGTTTGCTGGTTTGTTGATGTTGTTTGTTGTTCTGTTGTTTTGTTGCTTGTTGGTTTGTTGGGTTTGTTGGGTTTGTTGCTCTGCTGCCTTGTTGTGCCGCTGCCTGTTGCCTGTCGCCTGCGGCTTGCTTGCCTTTCAGTTTGTTGCCTCCTTTGCCTGTTGCCTGTCAGCCCCGTCACCTGTTGCCTGCTAGCCAGTCGCCCGTCTGCGCCTGCCTGTTAGCCTGCCCCAAGGTCAGCCCGTTGCCTGTCGCCGGTTTGCCTGCCTGTTGCCTGTTGCCTGTCGCCTGTTGCCTGTCGCCCCCCCCGTTGCCCGTTGCCCGTCGCCCGCTTTGCGTTGCCCGTCGCCCGTCGCCCGTCGCCCAGCCGCCCGCTGCCGGGCGCCCGTCAGCCCGTCAGCCCGGCCGCCCGTCGCCTGTCGCCTGCTCGCTTGCCGCCGTTTGCTGCCCCGTCAGCCCGTTGCCCGTCGCCCGTCGCCTTCGCCGTTTGTTGCCTTCTTTTTTGCCTGTTGCCCGTCGCCTGTCACCTCGCTGTTGTCGCTGTTCTGTTTGTGCTCGTTCGCCTTTGTTTGCCGCCTGTCAGTTGCCAGTTGTCGCCTTAGCCTGCCGCCTGCCGCCTGCCGCCTGCCAGCCCGTCAGCCCGCCGCCTGCCCCTGCCGCCTGCCGCTTGCCGCCCTGCCGCCCGCCGCCTGCCTGCGGCCCGCCGCCTGCCGCCCGCCAGTCCGAGGCCGCCAGCTGCCAGTTGCCTGTCAGCCGTCGTCGGCGCCTGCTCTTGCGCCTGTTGCCTGTTGCCTGTTGCCTGTTCGCCTTCAGCCTGCTGCCTGCTGCCTGCCGCCGGTTGCCTGTTGCCTGGCGCTGTCGCCCGTTGCCTGTTGCCTGCCACGCCTGCCGCTCTGCTGCCTAGCCGCCTTTGCCTCTTCCTGTCAGCCTGTCGCCGTCGCCTGTCAGCCTTTGCCGTTCGCTCTCTTGCCTGTCAGCCTGTCGACTATCAGTTGCCTGTCACTCTGTTGCCTGTTCTTGTTGCTCTGGTGCCTTCAGTTCTAGCTGCTTTGTTAGCCAGATTGCTTGTTTGGCCTGGCTCCTAGCCCGTTGCCCGTTGCCTGTTAGTCTGCCAGTTGCCTGGTTAGTCTGTTGCCTGTTACTCTGTTGCCTGTTGGCTGTTCCTGTTGCCTGTTGCCTATTGCCTGTCGCCGGGTCCTGCTCCAGGGTGCCTGTTCAGCCTGCTGGGTTTCGCCGCGGGCCGCCTGCCGCCCTGTCGCCTGCCGCCTGCCTGGCCCGCCGCCTGTTGCCTGTTGCCTTTGCCTGTTCGCCTGTCGCCTGTCGCCCGTCGCCTGCCATTCAGCCTGCCGCCCGCCGCCCGCCGCCTGTCAGTCCGTCATGGCCGGCTCCGCCCGCCGCCTCCGCCCGTGCCTGCCAGCCTCGGCTGCCGCCCGCCGCCTGTTGCCTGCTGCCTGTCGCCTGCCGCCTGTCGCTCTGCTTGCCTGTCGCCAGTTGCCTGTTGCCTGCTCCTTGTTGCCTGTTGCCTGTTGCTTGTTGCCTGTGCTAGTTGCTTTGCCTGTTGCCTGTTGCCTGTGCCTTTTGCTCTGTTTGCCTGTTGCCTGTTGCCTGCTGTTGCCTGTTGCCTGTTGCCT